>NC_092089.1:5941963-5959463 GCF_045679555.1 Salvelinus alpinus | reverse complement strand
CCTCTCCTCCCAGGCTGCCTCACGATGGTGACCCCCAGGGCCTGGCGGGCCGAGGAGCGGCTGGGGGCAGGCAGGGAGGCCAGGGAGAGGAGGGAACCGCGGGGCTCCTGGGGAACCGTGTTACTGTTGAGGAGGTCCTCTGCTGTCAGGCCCGACAGAGGGACCAGGGTAGGAGGGCCCGGGTTGGGGGACGAGGCTGGGGGTGAGGTGTCTGGCTGGTTCAGGGCACTCTTCCCCGTCGTCCCGTCGCCATCCTTCTTCTCCGGCGAGGCGGGGGGGGTCTTGGATAGAGTGGAGCAGGCGTAGGTCATGAGAGAGAGTTTACTAGCGGTCAGGAAGACGTCGAAGGGGACGAAGGAGAGGTTCTTGACGACGGTGGACTTCCTGGAGGGTCTCGCGATGCGGTGGTGGGAGCCTCCGCTCTGCTGCTCGATCTGGATGATACGGATCCTGGCGCTGTCGCTGCCGAACCCACTGTCCTGGACCCCGCTGTGACGGGACGACGAGTCCACACCGCAAGGCCCTGCCGAGGAGCTACCCTGCTGCTCCCCACGATGCACCTGGGGGGACGGAGAGAGACGTACACAGACAGACAGACAGAAGTACAGTTGAAAAACAGAGGACAGTGAACACACCTCTAAACACATGCAGGGACCTGATGAAGACATAAACATGACAATTTAATATCAACGAAAGTCGATTAAACAAATAGTTTATAACACAAACATGTTGTCTGCTTCGTTAAGCAGCGCCGTCACATAACCGATCCGACCAACGGAGGAGGCTCTTTGTTAAGCAGCGCCGTGACGTCACAGAACCGATCCGACCAACGGAGGAGGCTCTTTGTTAAGCAGCGCCGTGACGTCACAGAACCGATCCGACCAACGGAGGAGGCTCTTCGTTAAGCAGCGCCGTCACAGAACCGGTCCGACCAACGGAGAGGCTCTTCGTTAAGCAGCGACGTGACGTCACAGAACCGATCCGACCAACGGGGAGGCTCTTCGTTAAGCAACAACGTCACAGAACCGATCCGACCAACGGAGAGGCTCTTCGTTAAGCAGCGCCGTGACGTCACAGAACCGATCCGACCAACGGAGAGGCTCTTCGTTAAGCAGCGCCGTGACGTCACAGAACCGATCCGACCAACGGAGGAGGCTCTTCGTTAAGCAGCGCCGTGACGTCACAGAACCGATCCGACCAACGGAGAGGCAACCGTGTTTCCTGTTCAGCTCCGTCTTGACAACTAAATATCTGGAGGGTTGAAACCGTGAATAAACAAACCCGAAGCATCAGAAAACACAGTTACAGACATTAAAGGAGAAGCTTTTCCTGACGTCTTAAAAAATATATATATTTTTTGCAACTTCTTTAAGAACTGTGACATTTGTCATTTTTAAAAAGTTTTTTTTTTTTTTGCCCAGGAAGTCAGATGTGATCGTTTGGAGCATCGACAGTGTCTCGTGGGGTTGAAAGGGTTGTGATCCAATGTAGTGTTGAGAATATTAAACTCTCTGTGGGGATTAGACGTGGGACGGCTGCCATGACAGATGACGGAAACCAATGTGAACGAGTCCTGAGCTTCTATGTCCTGCGTTTAAACACATCATCCAGACAGGATGGATGTTACCAATCATTCACATGGTCAGGAAGTGGGATTTGGTTCCCAGGAGACACACAGAAACACAGCTAAATGTTACTTACAAAATCATCTATCAGGGACAACTGGTAGACCTGCTTCAGCCACTACACTGTCACTACGTACACGAAGAGACCAGGAAGCTGTACTCAACGTACACAAAGAGACCAGGAAGCTGTACTCAACGTACACGAAGAGACCAGGAAGCTGTACTCAACGTACACGAAGAGACCAGGAAGCTGTACTCAACGTACACGAAGAGACCAGGAAGCTGTACTCAACGTACACGAAGAGACCAGGAAGCTGTACTCAACGTACACAAAGAGACCAGGAAGCTGTACTCAACGTACACAAAGAGACCAGGAAGCTGTACTCAACGTACACGAAGAGACCAGGAAGCTGTACTCAACGTACACAAAGAGACCAGGAAGCTGTACTCAACGTACACAAAGAGACCAGGAAGCTGTACTCAACGTACACGAAGAGACCAGGAAGCTGTACTCAACGTACACAAAGAGACCAGGAAGCTGTACTCAACGTACACGAAGAGACCAGGAAGCTGTACTCAACGTACACGAAGAGACCAGGAAGCTGTACTCAACGTACACGAAGAGACCAGGAAGCTGTACTCAACGTACACGAAGAGACCAGGAAGCTGTACTCAACGTACACGAAGAGACCAGGAAGCTGTACTCAACGTACACGAAGAGACCAGGAAGCTGTACTCAACGTACACGAAGAGACCAGGAAGCTGTACTCAACGTACACGAAGAGACCAGGAAGCTGTACTCAACGTACACGAAGAGACCAGGAAGCTGTACTCAACGTACACGAAGAGACCAGGAAGCTGTACTCAACGTACACGAAGAGACCAGGAAGCTGTACTCAACGTACACGAAGAGACCAGGAAGCTGTACTCAAAGTACACGAAGAGACCAGGAAGCTGTACTCAACGTACACGAAGAGACCAGGAAGCTGTACTCAACGTACACGAAGAGACCAGGAAGCTGTACTCAACGTACACGAAGAGACCAGGAAGCTGTACTCAACGTACACGAAGAGACCAGGAAGCTGTACTCAACGTTTGGTACAAATCACTGGTCTCACTACTTGTTATCCGACAAAACTATGAAATCATTCCACGTGCTAAAAATGCAGTAGATGTCTTTCAGGTGTGACATGACTATCCTGCCAGGTCTAATAACATGGCCGTCTCCCTGAGAGTTCTCTGATGTCCTCTATACTGCCAGGTTTAATAACATGGCCGTCTCCCTGAGAGTTCTCTGATGTCCTCTATACTGCCAGGTTTAATAACATGGCCGTCTCCCTGATAGTTCTCTGATGTCCTCTATACTGCCAGGTTTAATAATATGGCCGTCTCCCTGAGAGTTCTCTGATGTCCTCTATACTGCCAGGTTTAATAACATGGCCGTCTCCCTGATAGTTCTCTGATGTCCTCTATACTGCCAGGTTTAATAACATGGCCGTCTCCCTGAGAGTTCTCTGATGTCCTCTATACTGCCAGGTTTAATAACATGGCCGTCTCCCTGAGAGTTCTCTGATGTCCTCTATACTGCCAGGTTTAATAACATGGCCGTCTCCCTGAGAGTTCTGATGTCCTCTATACTGCCAGGTTTAATAACATGGCCGTCTCCCTGAGAGTTCTCTGATGTCCTCTATACTGCCAGGTTTAATAACATGGCCGTCTCCCTGAGAGTTCTCTGATGTCCTCTATACTGCCAGGTTTAATAACATGGCCGTCTCCCTGAGAGTTCTCTGATGTCCTCTATACTGCCAGGTTTAATAACATGGCCGTCTCCCTGAGTGTTCTCTGATGTCCTCTATACTGCCAGGTTTAATAACATGGCCGTCTCCCTGAGAGTTCTCTGATGTCCTCTATACTGCCAGGTTTAATAACATGGTCGTCTCCCTGAGAGTTCTCTGATGTCCTCTATACTGCCAGGTTTAATAACATGGCCGTCTCCCTGAGAGTTCTCTGATGTCCTCTATACTGCCAGGTTTAATAACATGGCCGTCTCCCTGAGAGTTCTCTGATGTCCTCTATACTGCCAGGTTTAATAACATGGCCGTCTCCCTGAGAGTTCTCTGATGTCCTCTATACTGCCAGGTTTAATAACATGGCCGTCTCCCTGAGAGTTCTCTGATGTCCTCTATACTGCCAGGTTTAATAACATGGTCGTCTCCCTGAGAGTTCTCTGATGTCCTCTATACTGCCAGGTTTAATAACATGGCCGTCTCCCTGAGAGTTTCCTGATGTCCTCTATACTGCCAGGTTTAATAACATGGCCGTCTCAGAGCAGCCTCCCTCACATCTCCCTATCTGATGTTAGTTCATGACAGTGGTAGAGAGTTCCCAGTACATGAACATGAGGATTAATCCATAAAGAATCTACTGTCCGACCTGGTCTCCCATCCCCCTTACCCATCTGACCAACCTGCACATGGTCCCTATTACCCCCCTATCACTGGCTCTTTCATTGTCTGTTCTCTCAGCAATATTTCAGTCTCTCTCTCTCTCTCTCTCCCCCCCTCTCTCTCTCAGCTGTCTCAGTCCCTCCCTCTCCTCAGCCTGTTCTCTCAGTAATATTTCAGTCTCTTCCTCTCCCTCCCTCCCTCCCTCTCTCCTCAGCTCTCTCTCTCCCTCTCCCTCCTTTCCTCCCCCTCTCTCCCTCTCCCTCTCTCCTCAGCTCTCTCCCTCCCTCCCTCCCTCCCTCCCTCCCTCTCTCTCTCCCTCCTCAGCTCTCTCTCTCTCCCTCCCTCCCTCCCTCTCTCCTCAGCTCTCCCTCCCTCCCCCTCCCTCCCTCCCTCTCTCTCTCTCTCTCTCTCCCTCCCTCCCTCCCTCTCTCTCCTCAGCTCTCTCTCTCTCCCCCTCTCCCTCCTTTCCTCCCTCCCCCTCCCTCTCCCTCCTCAGCTGTCTCTCTCCCACTACATCCAGCGTTCCTCCGTCCTGAGAGTTAAATGTATATTATGTCAGAACAGGAGATAGAGTTTCAGCCCTCCAGTCATATAGTGAACCCAGTGACGCAGCTTGAAACACAAGGCCTGATTTATTAGATATTTCCTATTGTAAACAGTGTCATCAAAGGCCAAAAAACAAGATCCTTATAAAACACAGGGTTCAAGGGCTTCCATACCATCCCCTGTGCCAAAACCTCTCTCCTCTCCAACTAATGAGGAAAGGATGTGCTCTCTGTCTGTCTCTCTGTTTTCTGCAGAAATGTAACGTTTTCCAGGCATTTCAATAGAGGTAGCAAGGCCCACTAGACAATCTGCTCCATGTGTATTGTGTTAGGGGGGAGAGGGGACGTGGAATTGGTTAAGGTATCCGGCGAACGCAAACATCCACAACATCCAGCTCCTCGTCGGGAACGGAAGAGGACCACTAAGTAGAGCCGGGAGGAACTGAGGAGAAACCCACTAATCCTCCCTCCCTCTCCCCCCCTCTCTATCTCTCTCTCCCTCCCTCCCCCTCCCTCTCTCTCTCCCTCTCTTTCTCTCTCTCTCCCTCCCCCTCCCTCCCCCACCCTCTCTCCCTCCCCCTTCTCTCTCTCCCTCCCTCCCTCTCTCCCCCCCTCTCCCTCCCCCTTCTCTCTCTCCCCCCTCTTTCTCCCTCCCTCCCCCTCTCCCTCCCTCCCCCTCTCTCTCTCCCTCCCTCCCCCTCTCTCCCAGGGTAACAGGGTTCTATCTACTCTGCTCCTCACCAATCCAGCCAAGGGACCACTTCCTAAACTACTACTGTCTCTAAATATAGATAGATGCACATAGAGGTTATAGACCTACTCGTATTACAACAAAGAGAGGAGATAGATGTCTATGATAGATGGCTGCTTCACTCTGTCTCCTAGACAGTCACACACCACCCATAGTACTGGCTGCTTCACTCTGTCTCCTCCACAGTCACACACCACCCATAGTACTGGCTGCTTCACTCTGTCTCCTCCACAGTCACACACCACCCATAGTACTGGCTGCTTCACTCTGTCTCCTCCACAGTCACACACCACCCATAGTACTGGCTGCTTCGTTCTGTCTCCTAGACAGTCACACACCACCCATAGTACTGGCTGCTTCACTCTGTCTCCTAGACAGTCACACACCACCCATAGTACTGGCTGCTTCACTCTGTCTCCTCCACAGTCACACACCACCCATAGTACTGGCTGCTTCGTTCTGTCTCCTAGACAGTCACACACCACCCATAGTACTGGCTGCTTCACTCTGTCTCCTAGACAGTCACACACCACCCATAGTACTGGCTGCTTCACTCTGTCTCCTAGACAGTCACACACCACCCATAGTACTGGCTGCTTCACTCTGTCTCCTAGACAGTCACACACCACCCATAGTACTGGCTGCTTCACTCTGTCTCCTCCACAGTCACACACCACCCATAGTACTGGCTGCTTCGTTCTGTCTCCTAGACAGTCACACACCACCCATAGTACTGGCTGCTTCGTTCTGTCTCCTAGACAGTCACACACCACCCATAGTACTGGCTGCTTCACTCTGTCTCCTAGACAGTCACACACCACCCATAGTACTGGCTGCTTCACTCTGTCTCCTAGACAGTCACACACCACCCATAGTACTGGCTGCTTCACTCTGTCTCCTAGACAGTCACACACCACCCATAGTACTGGCTGCTTCACTCTGTCTCCTCCACAGTCACACACCACCCATAGTACTGGCTGCTTCGTTCTGTCTCCTAGACAGTCACACACCACCCATAGTACTGGCTGCTTCACTCTGTCTCCTAGACAGTCACACACCACCCATAGTACTGGCTGCTTCACTCTGTCTCCTAGACAGTCACACACCACCCATAGTACTGGCTGCTTCACTCTGTCTCCTAGACAGTCACACACCACCCATAGTACTGGCTGCTTCACTCTGTCTCCTCCACAGTCACACACCACCCATAGTACTGGCTGCTTCACTCTGTCTCCTCCACAGTCACACACCACCCATAGTACTGGCTGCTTCACTCTGTCTCCTAGACAGTCACACACCACCCATAGTACTGGCTGCTTCACTCTGTCTCCTCCACAGTCACACACCACCCATAGTACTGGCTGCTTCGTTCTGTCTCCTAGACAGTCACACACCACCCATAGTACTGGCTGCTTCACTCTGTCTCCTAGACAGTCACACACCACCCATAGTACTGGCTGCTTCACTCTGTCTCCTAGACAGTCACACACCACCCATAGTACTGGCTGCTTCACTCTGTCTCCTAGACAGTCACACACCACCCATAGTACTGGCTGCTTCACTCTGTCTCCTCCACAGTCACACACCACCCATAGTACTGGCTGCTTCGTTCTGTCTCCTAGACAGTCACACACCACCCATAGTACTGGCTGCTTCGTTCTGTCTCCTAGACAGTCACACACCACCCATAGTACTGGCTGCTTCACTCTGTCTCCTAGACAGTCACACACCACCCATAGTACTGGCTGCTTCACTCTGTCTCCTAGACAGTCACACACCACCCATAGTACTGGCTGCTTCACTCTGTCTCCTAGACAGTCACACACCACCCATAGTACTGGCTGCTTCACTCTGTCTCCTCCACAGTCACACACCACCCATAGTACTGGCTGCTTCGTTCTGTCTCCTAGACAGTCACACACCACCCATAGTACTGGCTGCTTCACTCTGTCTCCTAGACAGTCACACACCACCCATAGTACTGGCTGCTTCACTCTGTCTCCTAGACAGTCACACACCACCCATAGTACTGGCTGCTTCACTCTGTCTCCTAGACAGTCACACACCACCCATAGTACTGGCTGCTTCACTCTGTCTCCTCCACAGTCACACACCACCCATAGTACTGGCTGCTTCACTCTGTCTCCTCCACAGTCACACACCACCCATAGTACTGGCTGCTTCACTCTGTCTCCTAGACAGTCACACACCACCCATAGTACTGGCTGCTTCACTCTGTCTCCTAGACAGTCACACACCACCCATAGTACTGGCTGCTTCACTCTGTCTCCTAGACAGTCACACACCACCCATAGTACTGGCTGCTTCACTCTGTCTCCTAGACAGTCACACACCACCCATAGTAATGGCTGCTTCACTGTCTCCTAGACAGTCACACACCACCCATAGTACTGGCTGCTTCACTCTGTCTCCTAGACAGTCACACACCACCCATAGTACTGGCTGCTTCACTCTGTCTCCTCCACAGTCACACACCACCCATAGTACTGGCTGCTTCACTCTGTCTCCTCCACAGTCACACACCACCCATAGTACTGGCTGCTTCACTCTGTCTCCTCCACAGTCACACACCACCCATAGTACTGGCTGCTTCACTCTGTCTCCTCCACAGTCACACACCACCCATAGTACTGGCTGCTTTGTTCTGTCTCCTAGACAGTCACACACCACCCATAGTACTGGCTGCTTCACTCTGTCTCCTCCACAGTCACACACCACCCATAGTACTGGCTGCTTCACTCTGTCTCCTCCACAGTCACACACCACCCATAGTACTGGCTGCTTCACTCTGTCTCCTCCACAGTCACACACCACCCATAGTACTGGCTGCTTTGTTCTGTCTCCTAGACAGTCACACACCACCCATAGTACTGGCTGCTTCACTCTGTCTCCTCCACAGTCACACACCACCCATAGTACTGGCTGCTTCACTCTGTCTCCTCCACAGTCACACACCACCCATAGTACTGGCTGCTTCACTCTGTCTCCTCCACAGTCACACACCACCCATAGTACTGGCTGCTTCACTCTGTCTCCTCCACAGTCACACACCACCCATAGTACTGGCTGCTTCACTCTGTCTCCTAGACAGTCACACACCACCCATAGTACTGGCTGCTTCACTCTGTCTCCTCCACAGTCACACACCACCCATAGTACTGGCTGCTTTGTTCTGTCTCCTAGACAGTCACACACCACCCATAGTACTGGCTGCTTCACTCTGTCTCCTCCACAGTCACACACCACCCATAGTACTGGCTGCTTCACTCTGTCTCCTCCACAGTCACACACCACCCATAGTACTGGCTGCTTCACTCTGTCTCCTCCACAGTCACACACCACCCATAGTACTGGCTGCTTCACTCTGTCTCCTCCACAGTCACACACCACCCATAGTACTGGCTGCTTCACTCTGTCTCCTCCACAGGCACACACCACCCATAGTACTGGCTGCTTCACTCTGTCTCCTAGACAGGCACACACCACCCATAGTACTGGCTGCTTCGTTCTGTCTCCTAGACAGTCACACACCACCCATATTACTGGCTGCTTCACTCTGTCTCCTAGAAAGTCACACACCACCCATAGTACTGGCTGCTTCACTCTGTCTCCTAGACAGTCACACACCACCCATAGTACTGGCTGCTTCACTCTGTCTCCTAGACAGTCACACACCACCTATAGTACTGGCTGCTTCACTCTGTCTCCTAGACAGTCACACACCACCCATATTACTGGCTGCTTCACTCTGTCTCCTCCACAGTCACACACCACCCATAGTACTGG
Source organism: Salvelinus alpinus (assembly GCF_045679555.1). Taxonomy (NCBI): domain Eukaryota; kingdom Metazoa; phylum Chordata; class Actinopteri; order Salmoniformes; family Salmonidae; genus Salvelinus; species Salvelinus alpinus. The sequence goes on along the minus strand of NC_092089.1, from coordinate 5,950,288 downwards.
CTGCTTCACTCTGTCTCCTAGACAGTCACACACCACCCATAGTACTGACTGCTTCACTCTGTCTCCTAGACAGTCACACACCACCCATAGTACTGGCTGCTTCACTCTGTCTCCTCCACAGTCACACACCACCCATAGTACTGGCTGCTTCACTCTGTCTCCTAGACAGTCACACACCACCCATAGTACTGGCTGCTTCGTTCTGTCTCCTAGACAGTCACACACCACCCATAGTACTGGCTGCTTCGTTCTGTCTCCTAGACAGTCACACACCACCCATATTACTGGCTGCTTCACTCTGTCTCCTAGAAAGTCACACACCACCCATAGTACTGGCTGCTTCACTCTGTCTCCTAGACAGTCACACACCACCCATAGTACTGGCTGCTTCACTCTGTCTCCTCCACAGTCACACACCACCCATAGTACTGGCTGCTTCACTCTGTCTCCTCCACAGTCACACACCACCCATAGTACTGGCTGCTTCACTCTGTCTCCTCCACAGTCACACACCACCCATAGTACTGGCTGCTTCACTCTGTCTCCTAGACAGTCACACACCACCCATAGTACTGGCTGCTTCGTTCTGTCTCCTAGACAGTCACACACCACCCATAGTACTGGCTGCTTCGTTCTGTCTCCTAGACAGTCACACACCACCCATAGTACTGGCTGCTTCGTTCTGTCTCCTAGACAGTCACACACCACCCATAGTACTGGCTGCTTCGTTCTGTCTCCTAGACAGTCACACACCACCCATATTACTGGCTGCTTCACTCTGTCTCCTCCACAGTCACACACCACCCATAGTACTGGCTGCTTCACTCTGTCTCCTAGACAGTCACACACCACCCATAGTACTGACTGCTTCACTCTGTCTCCTAGACAGTCACACACCACCCATAGTACTGGCTGCTTCACTCTGTCTCCTCCACAGTCACACACCACCCATAGTACTGGCTGCTTCACTCTGTCTCCTAGACAGTCACACACCACCCATAGTACTGGCTGCTTCGTTCTGTCTCCTAGACAGTCACACACCACCCATAGTACTGGCTGCTTCGTTCTGTCTCCTAGACAGTCACACACCACCCATATTACTGGCTGCTTCACTCTGTCTCCTAGAAAGTCACACACCACCCATAGTACTGGCTGCTTCACTCTGTCTCCTAGACAGTCACACACCACCCATAGTACTGGCTGCTTCACTCTGTCTCCTAGACAGTCACACACCACCCATAGTACTGGCTGCTTCACTCTGTCTCCTAGACAGTCACACACCACCCATAGTACTGGCTGCTTCACTGTCTCCTAGACAGTCACACACCACCCATATTACTGGCTGCTTCACTCTGTCTCCTAGACAGTCACACACCACCCATATTACTGGCTGCTTCACTCTGTCTCCTAGACAGTCACACACCACCCATAGTACTGGCTGCTTCACTCTGTCTCCTAGACAGTCACACACCACCCATAGTACTGGCTGCTTCACTCTGTCTCCTAGACAGTCACACACCACCCATAGTACTGGATGCTTCACTCTGTCTCCTAGACAGTCACACACCACCCATAGTACTGGCTGCTTCACTCTGTCTTCTAGACAGTCACACACCACCCATAGTACTGGCTGCTTCACTCTGTCTCCTAGACAGTCACACACCACCCATAGTACCGGTCTGCTTCACTCTGTCTCCTAGACAGTTACACACCACCCATAGTACTGGCTGCTTCACTCTGTCTCCTAGACAGTCACACACCACCCATAGTACTGGCTGCTTCACTCTGTCTCCTAGACAGTCACACACCACCCATAGTACTGGCTGCTTCACTCTGTCTCCTAGACAGTCACACACCACCCATAGTCCTGGCTGCTTCACTCTGTCTCCTAGACAGTCACACACCACCCATAGTACTGACTGCTTCACTCTGTCTCCTAGACAGTCACACACCACCCATAGTCCTGGCTGCTTCACTCTGTCTCCTAGACAGTCACACACCACCCATAGTACTGGCTGCTTCACTCTGTCTCCTAGACAGTCACACACCACCCATAGTACTGGCTGCTGCACTCTGTCTCCTAGACAGTCACACACCACCCATAGTACTGACTGCTTCACTCTGTCTCCTAGACAGTCACACACCACCCATAGTACTGGCTGCTTCACTCTGTCTCCTAGACAGTTATTTCTCTCCCTTGTGAACACATCAAGGTTGCTATAGTTACCATCCTGAACCTAGTAACATATCAGGAAGTAAAGCGACCAGGCAAGGTATAGAAATATAATCGATCCATCATTGACTTGAATGGGGAGATCTGTTCTATTTCTCTGTTTCTATGTGTGTATATCCAGAGCCTTCAGAGACTATTCAAAAACCTCTTGACTTGTTCCACATTTTGTTGTCTTATAGTCTGAATTTAAAACGGATTAAATTGAGACGTTGTGCCACTGGCTATAATGTCAAAGTGGATTTATGTTTTGAGAAAACGTTTAGGAATTAATTACAAATGAAAAGATGAAAATGCCTTGATTCAATAAGTATTAAAACATTTCGTTATGACAAGGCTAAATAAGTTCAGGAGTCAAAATGTCCTTTTAACAAGTCACATAATAAGTTGCATGGACTCACTCTGTGTTCAATAATAGCCTACCTAATAGACTACCTCCTCTCTGTACCCCCCAGACATATAATTATCTGTAATGTCCCTTAGTTGAGCAGTGAATTTCAAACACAAAGACCAGGGAGGTTTTGCCCAATGCGTCGCAAAGAAGGGCCACCTACTGGTAGACGGGTAAACATTTAAAAAGCAGACATTGAATATCCCTTTGAGCACGGTGTTATTACGTACAATACTAATGTACAGGAGTTAAAGCACAATCCTAGAGAGGAGAAACCTGGTTCAGTCTGCTTTACACCAGACAACATCCTAGAGAGGAGAAACCTGGTTCAGTCTGCTGGGAGATGAAGTCACCTTTCAACAGGACAAAAACCTAAATCACCAGGACACATGTACACTGGAGTGGATTACCAAGGAGAGAGAACGTTCCAGAATGGGCTGGTTACAGCTCTGATCTGCTTGACTATCTAGAGGGTGGAGACTGGTGTCAGACAGACAGGGGACATCCCTCTAGAGACTGGTGTCAGACAGACAGGGTACATCCCTCTAGAGCATATATGTCAGAGTCAAGGCCCGCGGGCCACATCCGGCCCGCGAGAAGGTTTTTTACGGCCCCTGGGATGATCTTGATTTATTATTAGAACCGGCCCGCAGACCGCAGCAAGCCGGCAGCCCGCAGATCTTTTACACGCACCAATACTACATTTCCCACAATGCAACGGTGACGCACCGAGCAGTAGGCTGCTGTGTAAATGAGATGGAGCTGCCTTGGGAAAAACTCGTGGGTTTGACAACCGACGGAGCACCTGCGATGTGTGGACACAGGAGCGGACTGGTGGCGAAGATACGGGAAAAGATGCAAGAGGAAAACGCGACAGGTGAGCTGACAGCTTATCATTGTATCATACACCAGGAAGCGTTGTGCGGTAAAGCCTTGAAAATGGAGCATGTAATGAGCATCATCACGCGCACAGTTAACTTTATCAGAGCCAAAGGTTTGAATCACCGCCAGTTCAAGGCATTTCTGACGGAGTTAGAAACGGAGCATGGTGATTTGCCTTATCACACAGAGGTGCGATGGCTAAGCCAGGGAAAGGTGCTTCAAAGATGTTTCGAGCTTCGTGAGGAGATTTGTCTGTTCTTGGACAGCAAAGGGAAAGACACAACACAACTCCGAGACGAAATGTTTCTGTGTGAAATGGCTTTTCTGTGTGACATTACGAGTCATCTGAATGCAATGAACTTGCAGCTGCAGGGTCGGGATCATGTCATCTCTGATATGTACAGTACAGTGAAGGCATTTAAAACCAAACTGACTCTGTGGGAGACGCAGATGCGGAAAGAAAATTTGAGCCACTTTCCCAGCTGCCAGACCATGAAAGAGAAGCTCTCTACCAGTGCGTTCCCGAGCGCACAGTTGGCTGATAAAATAGGTATGCTTGCCGCTGACTTTCGACGCCGATTTGCTGACTTTGAAGCACAAAAAAGCAGGTTGGAACTGCTCGGTAACCCATTTGCTGTTGACGTGGAAAGCTCACCACCAAACCTCCAAATGGAGTTGATTGACCTCCAATGCAATGATGCACTGAGGGCAAAATATGCGGCAGTGGGTGCTGCGGAGTTCGCCCGTTTCCTCCCCGACACAATGCCCCAGCTGCGCATCCAGGCTGCTCAAACGTTGTCTATGTTTGGCAGCACATACCTGTGTGAACAACTGTTTTCTTTGATGAACCTGAACAAAACATCACACAGAAGTCGACTTACTGCTGAACACCTCCACTCAATTCTGAGGATTTCCTCAGCTCAGAGCCTTACCCCGAACATTGATGAACTTGTGGAAAAGATGGGACACCACCAAGTATCACCCTCAACCTCAAACAAGTGAACATTACTGTGCAATCACATATTTAGAGTTTTTACTCAGTTCAAGTTTAAAAGTTAAAGTTTAATATTTGTTTTCACTGCATGTTACTTCTCCTTAAACAAAGTGTTGTTTTTGATTAATAGATTTTTGCACTTTATTTTATTGTATTTCAATCCAATTATATTTTAAAAATATTTCAGTTGAGTGGATGATAGAAAATTGCTATTATTGTTTTTTTCTTTGAAGTAAATTTAGCCCACTTTTGCTAAAATAGAAAATATAGGCTACTGATGGTGCCTTGAATACCGGTTTCTTTCATTTAATGTTCATGTTATGGGGATTTTTATATAAAGGAAATTTGTCTTTTGTGTCTGTTGAAAATTAAAGATTACTGACAGAGCCATAAGAAAATATTGCTTTATTTATCTGATCATATTGGAATATATTTGTTAGGTTTTCAGTAGGTTCAATTAGGTTCACTAGACTATATGCGTCATTTAAAATTTTTTCAATGAACATTCGAACAGTCCGGCCCTCGGCTTGTAGCTAAATTTTTTATTTGGCCCTCCGTCCATTTGACTTTGACACCCCTGCTCTAGAGGATGGTGTCAGACAGACAGGGTACATCCCTCTAGAGGATGGTGTCAGACAGACAGGGTACATCCCTCTAGAGGATGGTGTCAGACAGACAGGGTACATCCCTCTAGAGGATGGTGTCAGACAGACAGGATACATCCCTCTAGAGGATGGTGTCAGACAGACAGGGTACATCCCTCTAGAGGATGGTGTCAGACAGACAGGGTACATCCCTCTAGAGGATGGTGTCAGACAGACAGGGTACATTCCTCTAGAGGATGGTGTCAGACAGACAGGGTACATCCCTCTAGAGGACGGTGTCAGACAGACAGGGTACATCCCTCTAGAGGATGGAGACTGGTGTCAGACAGACAGGGTACATCCCTCTAGAGGACGGTGTCAGACAGACAGATGACATCCCTCTAGAGGATGGTGTCAGACAGACAGGGTACATCCCTCTAGAGGACGGTGTCAGACAGACAGGGTACATCCCTCTAGAGGATGGTGTCAGACCGACAGATGACATCCCTCTAGAGGATGGTGTCAGACAGACATGATACATCCCTCTAGAGGATGGTGTCAGACAGACAGGGTACATCCCTCTAGAGGATGATGTCAGACAGACAGGATACATCCCTCTAGAGGATGGTGTCAGACAGACATGATACATCCCTCTAGAGGATGGTGTCAGACAGACAGGATACATCCCTCTAGAGGATGGTGTCAGACAGACATGAAACATCCCTCTAGAGGATGGTGTCAGACAGACATGATACATCCCTCTAGAGGATGGTGTCAGACAGACAGGATACATCCCTCTAGAGGATGGTGTCAGACAGACAGGATACATCCCTCTAGAGGATGGAGACAGGTGTCAGACAGACAGGGTACATCCCTCTAGAGGATGGTGTCAGACAGACAGGGTACATCCCTCTAGAGGATGGTGTCAGACAGACAGGATACATCCCTCTAGAGGATGGTGTCAGACAGACAGGGTACATCCCTCTAGAGGATGGTGTCAGACAGACAGGGTACATCCCTCTAGAGGATGGTGTCAGACAGACAGGATGCATCCCTCTAGAGGATGGTGTCAGACAGACAGGGTACATCCCTCTATATCAGTAGTCATCAACTTTTGTTAATGTAGTCATAAAGCAACCAAAGATCTTCCGCTCTGATAATTTTTTCAAGATAACTTACAACCTGTAAACCTATTGAATAAAAACAGTGTTGACAGTACTGAATAAAAACAGTGTTGACAGTACTGAATAAAAACAGTGTTGACAGTACTGAATAAAAACAGTGTTGACAGTACTGAATAAAAACAGTGTTGACAGTACTGAATAAAAACAGTGTTGACAGTACTGAATAAAAACAGTGTTGACAGTACTGAATAAAAACAGTGTTGACAGTACTGAATAAAAACAGTGTTGACAGTACTGAATAAAAACAGTGTTGACAGTACTGAATAAAAACAGTGTTGACAGTACTGAATAAAAACAGTGTTGACAGTACTGAATAAAAACAGTGTTGACAGTACTGAATAAAAACAGTGTTGACAGTACTGAATAAAAACAGTGTTGACAGTACTGAATAAAAACAGTGTTGACAGTACTGAATAAAAACAGTGTTGACAGTACTGAATAAAAACAGTGTTGACAGTACTGAATAAAAACAGTGTTGACAGTGCTGAATAAAAACAGTGTTGACAGTACTGAATAAAAACAGTGTTGACAGTACTGAATAAAAACAGTGTTGACAGTACTGAATAAAAACAGTGTTGACAGTACTGAATAAAAACAGTGTTGACAGTACTGAATAAAAACAGTGTTGACAGTACTGAATAAAAACAGTGTTGACAGTACTGAATAAAAACAGTGTTGACAGTACTGAATAAAAACAGTGTTGACAGTACTGAATAAAAACAGTGTTGACAGTACTGAATAAAAACAGCAGCTCTTTGCTGTACTCTTTGACAGTCTCTCTCTGGTCATTGGTTTTAAAGGTTATTAAATCTCACCTAGTTTAGTATCGTGGAAGTTGCAGGCATGGTGATTTGAGCTATCTGATTGGCCAGCACAGTGGGCGTGACTTGACCCAGGTCCGCCGGGTAGGCGGAGTTTGTCCCTTCAGACAAATGAAACGGTAGTTTAGACAGAACATCACTGCTCAGCTCTAGTGACATCATCAGGAAGCGACAGCGTTGTTAATTCAGGGGTCAGTGGCAATGGTATAAATAGAATGTTGAGGACATGGCTACTACGTGAGAGGGTCAGCCCAGTGACATCATTAAGAAGAGACAGCTCTACCTACTGAGTGAGATGGTCAACCCAGTGACATCATTAAGAAGGGACAGCTCTAGCTACTGAGTGAGAGTTCAGCCCAGTGACATCATTAAGAAGGGACAGCTCTAGCTACTGAGTGAGAGGTCAGTCCAGTGACATCATTAAGAAGGGACAGCTCTAGATACTGAGTGAGAGGGTCAACCCAGTGACATCATTAAGAAGGGACAGCTCTAGCTACTGAGTGAGATGGTCAACCCAGTGACATCATTAAGAAGGGACATCTCTAGCTACTGAGTGAGATGGTCAACCCAGTGACATCATTAAGAAGGGACAGCTCTAGCTACTGAGTGAGAGGTCAGTCCAGTGACATCATTAAGAAGGGACAGCTCTAGCTACTGAGTGAGAGGGTCAACCCAGTGACATCATTAAGAAGGGACAGCTCTAGCTACTGAGTGAGAGTTTAGCCCAGTGACATCATTAAGAAGGGACAGCTCTAGCTACTGAGTGAGAGGGTCAGCCCAGTGACATCATCAAGAAGGGACAGCTCTAGCTACTGAGTGAGAGGGTCAGCCCAGTGACATCATCAAGAAGGGACAGCTCTAGCTACTGAGTGAGAGGGTCAGCCCAGTGACATCATCAAGAAGGGACAGCTCTAGCTACTGAGTGAGAGGGTCAGCCCAGTGACATCATCAAGAAGGGACAGCTCTAGCTACTGAGTGAGAGGTCAGCCCAGTGACATCATCAAGAAGGGACAGCTCTAGCTACTGAGTGAGAGGGTCAGCCCAGTGACATCATCAAGAAGGGACAGCTCTAGCTACAGAGTGAGAGGGTCAGCCCAGTGACATCATCAATAAGGGACAGCTCTAGCTAGGGAAGACCATAAGGAAAGCAGTTTTTCACAACATCTGAGAGGGACACTGCCCCGAGGTTGATGCACTCACTGTTGTAAATCACTTTGGATAAAAGCTACGGATTAAAAG
>NC_092089.1:5936963-5939463 GCF_045679555.1 Salvelinus alpinus | reverse complement strand
TCACCGTCCCCCTCTCTCTCTCTCCCTGTCCCCCCCTCTCTCGCTCTGTCTCCCCCTCTCACCGTCCCCCCCTCTCTCGCTCTGTCTCCCCCTCTCACCGTCCCCCTCTCTCTCTCTCCCTGTCCCCCCTTTCAACGCCCCCCCCTCTCTCGCTCTGTCTCCCCCTCTCACCGTCCCCCTCTCTCTCTCTCCCTGTCCCCCTCTCTCTCTCTGTCTCCCCCTCTCTCCATCTCCTGTTCCTCTGCTCCCTACCCACAGAGAGGAGAGGAGGATTTAATTACTGAATGAGAACAGGTCAGGACCAAGAGACTCCAGAGGACCCAGGGCCGCTGACAGGCTGAAAGGCCCCAGCATAGGGAGGGAGAGGCTGGATGTGACGAGGCAGGGAACAGGGCCTGGAGATAAACCCTCGACACACTGGAGAACCACCACCCTCCATTGTTATTCATCTGCTCTCTCTCTGTTGTGTGGTCTGGACCAATCAGGGCTCTGAAACAAACACCAAATTATAAAACCTGTAGCTAGCTGGCTAAAACCTGTAGCTAGCTAGATAAACCCTGTAGCTAGCTGGATACAACCTGTAACTAGCTGGATAAAACCTGTAGCTAGCTGGATACAACCTGTAGCTAGCTGGATAAACCCTGTAGCTAGCTGGATATAACCTGTAGCTAGCTGGATAACACCTGTAGCTAGCTGGATACAACCTGTAGCTAGCTGGATAACACCTGTAGCTAGCTGGATACAACCTGTAGCTAGCTGGATACAACCTGTAGCTAGCTGGATATAACCTGTAGCTAGCTGGATATAACCTGTAGCTAGCTGGATACAACCTGTAGCTAGCTGGATACAACCTGTAGCTAGCTGGATATAACCTGTAGCTAGCTGGATATAACCTGTAGCTAGCTGGATACAACATGTAGCTAGCTGGATAAACCCTGTAGCTAGCTGGATATAACCTGTAGCTAGCTGGATAACACCTGTAGCTAGCTGGCTAAAACCTGTAGCTAGCTGGATAAAACCTGTAGCTAGCTGGATACAACCTGTAACTAGCTGGTTACAATCTGTAACTAGCTGGATACAACCTGTAGCTAGCTGGATACAACCTGTAGCTAGCTGGATAAACCCTGTAGCTAGCTGGATATAACCTGTAGCTAGCTGGATACAACCTGTAGCTAGCTGGATACAACCTGCAGCTAGCTGGATACAACCTGCAGCTAGCTGGATACAACCTGCAGCTAGCTGGATAAACCCTGTAGCTAGCTGGATACAACCTGTAGCTAGCTGGATAACACCTGTAGCTAGCTGGATCCAACCTGTAGCTAGCTGGATAAACCCTGTAGCTAGCTGGATACAACCTGTAGCTAGCTGGATAAAACCTGTAGCTAGCTGGATACAACCTGTAGCTAGCTGGATACAAACTGTAGCTAGCTGGATACAACCTGTAGCTAGCTGGATACAACCTGTAGCTGGATAAAACCCTACTAGCCTGTACCCTGGTACTCTGTACCAGTACCCCCTGTATATAACCTCGTTATTCTTATCGTGTTACTTTTTATGATTACTTTTTATTTTAGTCTCCTCGGGTAAATATTTTCATCTTGAACTGCACTGCTGGTTAAGTGCTTGTAAGTCAGCATTTCACGGTAAAGTTGTATTCGGCGTCTGTGGCAAATAAAGTTTGATTTTGATAAAAGTGTAACAACACAAAGCAGCAGAATGAGGCAATATGGTCCCTGTGGGGACGAGAACACATCACAACACAGCTGAACTGTGGGGACGAGAACACAACACAACTGAACTGTGTGGACGAGAACACATCACAACACAGCTGAACTGTGGGGACGAGAACACAACACAGCTGAACTGTGGGGACAAGAACACAACACAGCTGAACTGTGGGGACGAGAACACATCACACCACAGCTGACCTGTGGGGACGAGAACACAACACAACACAGCTGAACTGTGGGGACGAGAACACATCACAACACAGCTGAACTGTGGGGACGAGAACACATCACAACACAGCTGAACTGTGGGGACGAGAACACATCTGAACTGTGGGGACGAGAACACATCACAACACAGCTGAACTGTGGGGACGAGAACACATCACAACACAGCTGAACTGTGGGGACGAGAACACATCACAACACAGCTGAACTGTGGGGACGAGAACACATCACAACACAGCTGAACTGTGGGGACGAGAACACAACACAACACAGCTGAACTGTGGGGACGAGAACACAACACAGCTGAACTGTGGGGACGAGAACACATCACAACACAGCTGAACTGTGGGGACGAGAACACATCACAACACAGCTGAACTGTGGGGACGAGAACACAACACAGCTGAACTGTGGGGACGAGAACACAACACAACACAGCTGAACTGTGGGGACGAGAACACATCACAACACAGCTGAACTGTGGGGACGAGAACACATCACAACACAGCTGAACTGTGGGGACGAGAACACATCACAACACAGCT
>NC_092089.1:5916963-5924463 GCF_045679555.1 Salvelinus alpinus | reverse complement strand
ATTATGTTCTGGTACGTCAGAGACTACAGATCATTATGTTCTGGTACGTCAGAGACTACATATCATTATGTTCTGGTACGTCAGAGACTACATATCATTATGTTCTGGTACGTCAGAGACTACATATCATTATGTTCTGGTACGTCAGAGACTACAGATCATTATGTTCTGGTACGTCAGAGACTACAGATCATTATGTTCTGGTACGTCAGAGACTACAGATCATTACGTTCTGGTACGTCAGAGACTACATATCATTATGTTCTGGTACGTCAGAGACTACATATCATTATGTTATGGTACGTCAGAGACTACATATCATTATGTTCTGGTACGTCAGAGACTACATATCATTATGTTCTGGTACGTCAGAGACTACATATCATTATGTTCTGGTACGTCAGAGACTACAGATCATTATGTTCTGGTACGTCAGAGACTACATATCATTATGTTATGGTACGTCAGAGACTACATATCATTATGTTCTGGTACGTCAGAGACTACATATCATTATGTTCTGGTACGTCAGAGACTACATATCATTATGTTCTGGTACGTCAGAGACTACATATCATTATGTTCTGGTACGTCAGAGACTACATATCATTATGTTCTGGTAGGTCAGAGACTACAGATCATTATGTTCTGGTACGTCAGAGACTACATATCATTATGTTCTGGTACGTCAGAGACTACAGATCATTATGTTCTGGTACGTCAGAGACTACAGATCATTATGTTCTGGTACGTCAGAGACTACATATCATTATGTTCTGGTACGTCAGAGACTACAGATCATTATGTTCTGGTACGTCAGAGACTACATATCATTATGTTCTGGTACGTCAGAGACTACAGATCATTATGTTCTGGTACGTCAGAGACTACATATCATTATGTTCTGGTACGTCAGAGACTACATATCATTATGTTCTGGTACGTCAGAGACTACAGATCATTATGTTCTGGTACGTCAGAGACTACAGGGAGACTACAGATCATTATGTTCTGGTACGTCAGAGACTACATATCATTATGTTCTGGTACGTCAGAGACTACAGGGAGACTACAGATCATTATGTTCTGGTACGTCAGAGACTACATATCATTATGTTCTGGTACGTCAGAGACTACAGGGACCTACATATCATTATGTTCTGGTACGTCAGAGACTACAGGTCATTATGTTCTGGTACGTCAGAGACTACATATCATTATGTTCTGGTACGTCAGAGACTACAGATCATTATGTTCTGGTACGTCAGAGACTACAGGTCATTATGTTCTGGTACGTCAGAGACTACAGGTCATTATGTTCTGGTACGTCAGAGACTACATATCATTATGTTCTGGTACGTCAGAGACTACAGATCATTATGTTCTGGTACGTCAGAGACTACAGGTCATTATGTTCTGGTACGTCAGAGACTACATATCATTATGTTCTGGTACGTCAGAGACTACATATCATTATGTTCTGGTACGTCAGAGACTACAGATCATTATGTTCTGGTACGTCAGAGACTACATATCATTATGTTCTGGTACGTCAGAGACTACATATCATTATGTTCTGGTACGTCAGAGACTACAGATCATTATGTTCTGGTACGTCAGAGACTACATATCATTATGTTCTGGTACGTCAGAGACTACATATCATTATGTTCTGGTACGTCAGAGACTACAGATCATTATGTTCTGGTACGTCAGAGACTACATATCATTATGTTCTGGTACGTCAGAGACTACATATCATTATGTTCTGGTACGTCAGAGACTACATATCATTATGTTCTGGTACGTCAGAGACTACATATCATTATGTTCTGGTACGTCAGAGACTACAGATCATTATGTTCTGGTACGTCAGAGACTACATATCATTATGTTCTGGTACGTCAGAGACTACATATCATTATGTTCTGGTACGTCAGAGACTACATATCATTATGTTCTGGTACGTCAGAGACTACATATCATTATGTTCTGGTACGTCAGAGACTACATATCATTATGTTCTGGTACGTCAGAGACTACATATCATTATGTTCTGGTACGTCAGAGACTACATATCATTACGTTCTGGTACGTCAGAGACTACATATCATTATGTTCTGGTACGTCAGAGACTACATATCATTATGTTCTGGTACGTCAGAGACTACATATCATTATGTTCTGGTACGTCAGAGACTACAGGGAGACTACATATCATTATGTTCTAGTACGTCAGAGACTACAGATCATTATGTTCTGGTACGTCAGAGACTACATATCATTATGTTCTGGTACGTCAGAGACTACATATCATTATGTTCTGGTACGTCAGAGACTACATATCATTATGTTCTGGTACGTCAGAGACTACATATCATTATGTTCTGGTACGTCAGAGACTACAGATCATTACGTTCTGGTACGTCAGAGACTACAGATCATTACGTTCTGGTACGTCAGAGACTACATATCATTATGTTCTGGTACGTCAGAGACTACATATCATTATGTTATGGTACGTCAGAGACTACATATCATTATGTTCTGGTACGTCAGAGACTACATATCATTATGTTCTGGTACGTCAGAGACTACATATCATTATGTTCTGGTACGTCAGAGACTACAGATCATTATGTTCTGGTACGTCAGAGACTACATATCATTATGTTATGGTACGTCAGAGACTACATATCATTATGTTCTGGTACGTCAGAGACTACATATCATTATGTTCTGGTACGTCAGAGACTACATATCATTATGTTCTGGTACGTCAGAGACTACATATCATTATGTTCTGGTACGTCAGAGACTACATATCATTATGTTCTGGTACGTCAGAGACTACATATCATTATGTTCTGGTACGTCAGAGACTACATATCATTATGTTCTGGTACGTCAGAGACTACATATCATTATGTTCTGGTAGGTCAGAGACTACATATCATTATGTTCTGGTACGTCAGAGACTACATATCATTATGTTCTGGTACGTCAGAGACTACATATCATTATGTTCTGGTACGTCAGAGACTACAGATCATTATGTTCTGGTACGTCAGAGACTACATATCATTATGTTCTGGTACGTCAGAGACTACATATCATTATGTTCTGGTACGTCAGAGACTACATATCATTATGTTCTGGTACGTCAGAGACTACATATCATTATGTTCTGGTACGTCAGAGACTACAGATCATTATGTTCTGGTACGTCAGAGACTACATATCATTATGTTCTGGTACGTCAGAGACTACAGATCATTATGTTCTGGTACGTCAGAGACTACATATCATTATGTTCTGGTACGTCAGAGACTACATATCATTATGTTCTGGTACGTCAGAGACTACAGGGAGCTACATATCATTATGTTCTGGTACGTCAGAGACTACATATCATTATGTTCTGGTACGTCAGAGACTACAGATCATTATGTTCTGGTACGTCAGAGACTACATATCATTATGTTCTGGTACGTCAGAGACTACATATCATTATGTTCTGGTACGTCAGAGACTACAGATCATTATGTTCTGGTACGTCAGAGACTACATATCATTATGTTCTGGTACGTCAGAGACTACAGGGAAGCTACATAGCATTATGTTCTGGTACGTCAGAGACTACAGGGAAGCTACATATCATTATGTTCTGGTACGTCAGAGACTACAGGGAGACTACATATCATTATGTTCTGGTACGTCAGAGACTACAGGGAGACTACATATCATTACGTTCTGGTACGTCAGAGACTACAGGGAGACTACATATCATTATGTTCTGGTACGTCAGAGACTACAGGGAGACTACATATCATTATGTTCTGGTAGGTCAGAGACTACAGGGAGACTACATATCATTATGTTCTGGTAGGTCAGAGACTACAGGGAAGCTACATATCATTATGTTCTGGTACGTCAGAGACTACAGGGAGACTACATATCATTATGTTCTGGTAGGTCAGAGACTACAGGGAGACTACATATCATTATGTTCTGGTACGTCAGAGACTACAGGGAGACTACATATCATTACGTTCTGGTACGTCAGAGACTACAGGGAGACTACATATCATTATGTTCTGGTACGTCAGAGACTACAGGGACCTACATATCATTATGTTATGGTAGGTCAGAGACTACAGGGAGACTACATATCATTATGTTCTGGTAGGTCAGAGACTACATATCATTATGTTCTGGTACGTCAGAGACTACATATCATTATGTTCTGGTACGTCAGAGACTACAGGGAGACTACAGATCATTATGTTCTGGTACGTCAGAGACTACAGATCATTATGTTCTGGTACGTCAGAGACTACATATCATTATGTTCTGGTACGTCAGAGACTACATATCATTATGTTCTGGTACGTCAGAGACTACATATCATTATGTTCTAGTACGTCAGAGACTACATATCATTATGTTATGGTACGTCAGAGACTACATATCATTATGTTCTGGTACGTCAGAGACTACATATCATTATGTTCTGGTACGTCAGAGACTACATATCATTATGTTCTGGTACGTCAGAGACTACATATCATTATGTTATGGTACGTCAGAGACTACATATCATTATGTTCTGGTACGTCAGAGACTACATATCATTATGTTCTGGTACGTCAGAGACTACATATCATTATGTTCTGGTACGTCAGAGACTACATATCATTATGTTATGGTACGTCAGAGACTACATATCATTATGTTCTGGTACGTCAGAGACTACATATCATTATGTTCTGGTACGTCAGAGACTACAGGGAGACTACATATCATTATGTTCTGGTACGTCAGAGACTACAGGGAGACTACATATCATTATGTTCTGGTACGTCAGAGACTACAGGGAGACTACATATCATTACGTTCTGGTACGTCAGAGACTACATATCATTATGTTCTGGTAGGTCAGAGACTACAGGGAGACTACATATCATTATGTTCTGGTACGTCAGAGACTACATATCATTATGTTCTGGTACGTCAGAGACTACAGGGGACCTACATATCATTATGTTCTGGTACGTCAGAGACTACAGGGAGACTACATATCATTATGTTCTGGTACGTCAGAGACTACAGGGAGACTACATATCATTACGTTCTGGTACGTCAGAGACTACAGGGAGACTACATATCATTATGTTCTGGTACGTCAGAGACTACAGGGAGACTACATATCATTATGTTCTGGTACGTCAGAGACTACAGGGACCTACATATCATTACGTTCTGGTACGTCAGAGACTACAGGGAGACTACATATCATTATGTTCTGGTAGGTCAGAGACTACAGGGAGACTACATATCATTATGTTCTGGTACGTCAGAGACTACAGGGAGACTACATATCATTATGTTCTGGTAGGTCAGAGACTACAGGGAAGCTACATATCATTATGTTATGGTACGTCAGAGACTACAGGGAGACTACAGATCATTATGTTCTGGTACGTCAGAGACTACAGGGAGACTACATATCATTATGTTCTGGTACGTCAGAGACTACATATCATTATGTTCTGGTACGTCAGAGACTACAGATCATTATGTTCTGGTACGTCAGAGACTACAGGTCATTACGTTCTGGTACGTCAGAGACTACATATCATTATGTTCTGGTACGTCAGAGACTACATATCATTATGTTCTGGTACGTCAGAGACTACAGGTCATTACGTTCTGGTACGTCAGAGACTACAGATCATTATGTTCTGGTACGTCAGAGACTACATATCATTATGTTCTGGTACGTCAGAGACTACAGATCATTATGTTCTGGTACGTCAGAGACTACATATCATTATGTTCTGGTACGTCAGAGACTACAGGGAGACTACATATCATTTAATGACAGTCTTGTTGAGGACAAACCAGCCCGGGACTGAACCCTTAGTCTGAGGCACCAGCAGCACCATGGAAACAGATGACTCATCCCAAATAGAAGACTTGTTTTATTGGTCTCGTTGAACAACACAGTTCAGGTTGTTTGATACAAATAGAACAAAAGCATTTTCTGATTAAAAGAAACTCTGTTTTCAAGAATGTAGAAATGAAGCAGAATCCTTAAGATACAGCTGCCGTTATGGTGTTGTGTGTTTTGTGTTGTGTATTGTGGTGTGTGTTGTGTTGTGTGTTTTGTGTTGTGTTGTGTATTATGGTGTGTGTTGTGTTGTGTGGTTTGTGTTGTGTTGTGTATTGTGTGGTGTGTATTGTGTATTGTGTGTTGTGTTGTGTGGTGTGTTGTGTGTTGTGTTTTGTGTTGTGTATTGCGGTGTGTGTTGTGTGTTGTGTTTTGTGTTGTGTTTTGTGTTGTGTGTTGTGTGTTGTGTTTTGTGTTGTGCGTTTTGTGTTGTGTTGTGTGGTGTGTGGTGTGTTGTGTATTGTATTGTGTTGTGTTGTGTGTTGTGTGTTGTGTGTTGTGTTTTGTGTTGTGTTTTGTGTTTTGTGTTGTGTGTTGTGTGTTGTGTTTTGTGTTGTGTTTTGTGTTGTGTTTTGTTTTGTGTTTTGCGTTTTGTGTTGTGTTGTGTGGTGTGTGTTGTGTGTTGTGTGTTGTGGTGTGTTGTGTGTTTTGTGTTGTGTGTTGTGGTGTGTTGTGTTGTGTTGTGTGTTTTGTGTTGTGTTGTGTTGTGTTGTGTTGTGGTGTGTTGTGTGGTGTGTTGTGTGGTGTGTTTTGTGTGTTGTGTGTTGTGGTGTGTTGTGTGTTTTGTGTTGTGTTGCCACTGGGCAGACTTTTAACAGCAGAGAGCAGAGGACACTGCTTTAGAAACAAGGCAGTTGATTGGTGACTGCAGGGAGAAGGAGGAGTCCAACACGTGCAGTACCAGAACCCAACACTAGAGGGCTCTGCAGCATGTAGAATACAGCAGAGCACAGCGGACAAATCATTAGGAACACCTGCTCTTTCCATGACATAGACTGACCAGGTGAAAACTATGATCCCTTATTGATGTCACTTGTTAAATCCACTTCAATCAGTGTAGATGAAGAGGAGGAGACGGGTTAAACTGCCTTTGAACGGGTTATTTTATTTTATTTATTTAACCTTTTATTTAACTAGGAAAGTCAGTTATGAACAAATTCTTATTTACAATGACGTCCTACCGGGGAACAGTGGGTTAACTGCCTTGTTCAGGGGCAGAACGACAGAGTTTTACCTTGTCAGCTCGGGGATTCGATCCAGAAACCTTTCGGTTACTAGTCCTACGCTCTAACCACTAGGCTACCTGCCTCCCCCCTCTAACCACTAGGCTACCTGCCTCTCCCCTCTAACCACTAGGCTACCTGCCTCCCCCCTCTAACCACTAGGCTACCTGCCTCTCCCCTCTAACCACTAGGCTACCTGCCTCCCCCCTCTAACCACTAGGCTACCTGCCTCCCCCCTCTAACCACTAGGCTACCTGCCTCCCCCCTCTAACCACTAGGCTACCTGCCTCCCCCCTCTAACCACTAGGCTACCTGCCTCCCCCC
>NC_092089.1:5856963-5909463 GCF_045679555.1 Salvelinus alpinus | reverse complement strand
GGGTCCACTCTCTAACAGGGAAGTATGGGGTCCACTCTCTAACAGTGAAGTACGGGGTCCACTCTCTAACAGTGAAGTATGGGGTCCACTCTCTAACAGTGAAGTATGGGGTCCACTCTCTAACAGTGAAGTATGGGGTCCACTCTCTAACAGTGAAGTACGGGGTCCACTCTCTAACAGTGAAGTATGGGGTCCACTCTCTAACAGTGAAGTATGGGGTCCACTCTCTAACAGTGAAGTATGGGGTCCACTCTCTAACAGTGAAGTATGGGGTCCACTCTCTAACAGTGAAGTATGGGGTCCACTCTCTAACAGTGAAGTATGGGGTCCACTCTCTAACAGTGAAGTATGGGGTCCACTCTCTAACAGTGAAGTATGGGGTCCACTCTCTAACAGTGAAGTATGGGGTCCACTCTCTAACAGTGAAGTATGGGGTCCACTCTCTAATAATTAATTTACTAAATGGGACAAACATCCAATTGAAATATTGCATGCAGAGTTTTGCAAGGCTGTATTGCAAGTACAAAGAAAAACTCCAAATAACGCATGTAGGGCAGAATTGGGCCGATACCCCCTCCTCATTCGAATAGAAAAAAGAGCCGTCAAATTTTACAACCATCTAAAAACAAGTGACCCTAAAACATTCCATCACACAGCTCTACAATGTCAAGAGATGAAACTAGAGAAGAGTCCCCTCAGCCAGCTGGTTCTGAGGCTCTGTTCACCAACCCAAACCAACCCCATAGAGCCTCAGGACAGCCCTCAGCCAGCTGGTTCTGAGGCTCAGTTCACCAACCCAAACCAACCCCATAGAGCCTCGGGACAGCCCTCAGCCAGCTGGTTCTGAGGCTCAGTTCACCAACCCAAACCAACCCCATAGAGCCTCAGGACAGCCCTCAGCCAGCTGGTTCTGAGGCTCAGTTCACCAACCCAAACCAACCCCATAGAGCCTCAGGACAGCCCTCAGCCAGCTGGTTCTGAGGCTCAGTTCACCAACCCAAACCAACCCCATAGAGCCTCGGGACAGCCCTCAGCCAGCTGGTTCTGAGGCTCAGTTCACCAACCCAAACCAACCCCATAGAGCCTCGGGACAGCCCTCAGCCAGCCAGCTGGCTGAGGGCTGTCCCGAGGCTCTATGGGGTTGGTTTGGGTTGGTGAACTGAGCCTCAGAACCAGCTGGCTGAGGGCTGTCCTGAGGCTCTATGGGGTTGGTTTGGGTTGGTGAACTGGCTGAGGCTCAGTTCACCAACCCAAACCAACCCCATAGAGCCTCGGGACAGCCCTCAGCCAGCTGGTTCTGAGGCTCAGTTCACCAACCCAAACCAACCCCATAGAGACTCAGGACATCACTCAGAAAATCTGGCCCAACCAAATCATCACAAAACAAAAAGAAAAATAAATCACCTGTTGGAAAGTCACCACAAAAAATCCAGAGTAAACTTCAATGCTATTTGGCTCTAAACAGACAGTACTTGGTGGCAGACTATCTGACAACTGTGACTGATAGAAAACTGAGGGAAACATTGACTAGGTACAGATTCAGAGAGGACAGTCTGGCTATAGAGACCGGTCGTCACAGACACACCTGGCTGCCCAGAGAGGACAGTCTGGCTATAGAGACCGGTCGTCACAGACACACCTGGCTGCCCAGAGAGGACAGTCTGGCTATAGAGACCGGTCGTCACAGACACACCTGGCTGCCCAGAGAGGACAGTCTGGCTATAGAGACCGGTCGTCACAGACACACCTGGCTGCCCAGAGAGGACAGTCTGGCTATAGAGACCGGTCGTCACAGACAAACCTGGCTGCCCAGAGAGGACAGTCTGGCTATAGAGACCGGTCGTCACAGAGAGGACAGTCTGGCTATAGAGACCGGTCGTCACAGACAAACCTGGCTGCCCAGAGAGGACAGTATGGCTATAGAGACCGGTCGTCACAGACAAACCTGGCTGCCCAGAGAGGACAGTATGGCTATAGAGACCGGTCGTCACAGACACACCTGGCTGCCCAGAGAGGACAGTCTGGCTATAGAGACCGGTCGTCACAGACACACCTGGCTGCCCAGAGAGGACAGTCTGGCTATAGAGACCGGTCGTCACAGACAAACCTGGCTGCCCAGAGAGGACAGTCTGGCTATAGAGACCGGTCGTCACAGAGAGGACAGTCTGGCTATAGAGACCGGTCGTCACAGACAAACCTGGCTGCCCAGAGAGGACAGTATGGCTATAAAGACCGGTCGTCACAGACAAACTTGGCTGCCCAGAGAGGACAGTCTGGCTATAGAGACCGGTCGTCACAGACAAACCTGGCTGCCCAGAGAGGACAGTCTGGCTATAGAGACCGGTCTTCACAGACAAACCTGGCTGCCCAGAGAGGACAGTCTGGCTATAGAGACCGGTCTTCACAGACAAACCTGGCTGCCCAGAGAGGACAGTCTGGCTATAGAGACCGGTCGTCACAGACAAACCTGGCTGCCCAGAGAGGACAGGCTGGCTATAGAGACCGGTCGTCACAGACAAACCTGGCTGCCCAGAGAGGACAGGCTGGCTATAGAGACCGGTCGTCACAGACAAACCTGGCTGCCCAGAGAGGACAGTCTGGCTATAGAGACCGGTCGTCACAGACAAACCTGGCTGCCCAGAGAGGACAGTCTGGCTATAGAGACCGGTCTTCACAGACAAACCTGGCTGCCCAGAGAGGACAGTCTGGCTATAGAGACCGGTCGTCACAGACAAACCTGGCTGCCCAGAGAGGACAGGCTGGCTATAGAGACCGGTCGTCACAGACAAACCTGGCTGCCCAGGGAGGACAGTCTGGCTATAGAGACCGGTCGTCACAGACAAACCTGGCTGCCCAGAGAGGACAGGCTGGCTATAGAGACCGGTCGTCACAGACAAACCTGGCTGCCCAGGGAGGACAGGCTGTGCTCACTCTGCTCCAGGGGAGAGGTAGAGACAGAGGTGCATTTCCTATTACACTGTGACACATACTCAGACCTAAGAGAATATTTCTTTCCCAAAATTATAATTCAATACAAAGAATTTTTAACTATAAAAGATGATGAAAAAATCTAATATTTATTGGGTGAAAAGCCAAAATGTGTTTTCTGTCCCTCCTGCCACAGCCTGAGGGACAGCCAGTGAAAAGTGCAAAGTAATGTTGATAATATTTCCCATTTAGCTTAGTTTTGTTTTGTCTTTCATACCAGGTCATGTGTCTTCTCAGTCATGTTGACACTGGTCTACTACCAGGTCATGTGTCTTCTCAGTCATGTAGACACTGGTCTACTACCAGGTCATGTGTCTTCTCAGTCATGTTGACACTGGTCTACTACCAGGTCATGTGTCTTCTCAGTCATGTTGACACTGGTCTACTACCAGGTCATGTGTCTTCTCAGTCATGTTGACACTGGTCTACTACCAGGTCATGTGTCTTCTCAGTCATGTTGACACTGGTCTACTACCAGGTCATGTGTCTTCTCAGTCATGTTGAGACTGGTCTACTACCAGGTCATGTGTCTTCTCAGTCATTTTGACACTGGTCTACTACCAGGTAATGTGTCTTCTCAGTCATGTTGACACTGGTCTACTACCAGGTCATGTGTCTTCTCAGTCATGTTGACACTGGTCTACTACCAGGTCATGTGTCTTCTCAGTCAAGTTGAGACTGGTCTACTACCAGGTCATGTGTCTTCTCAGTCATGTTGACACTGGTCTACTACCAGGTCATGTCTTCTCAGTCATGTTGACACTGGTCTACTACCATGTCATGTGTCTTCTCAGTCAAGTTGAGACTGGTCTACTACCAGGTCATGTCTTCTCAGTCATGTTGACACTGGTCTACTACCAGGTCATGTGTCTTCTCAGTCATGTTGACACTGGTCTACTACAGTGTATATAGCCATGTTATCATGGACTCAGACCTCTTCACCTGTTGGTTTGCGTATGTCACGTTTCGGTGTTGAATACTGCTGCAACTAACTTGCCCGGCAATGTGACACAGAAGACTTAGTTTCCCTGAGGATGTGACTGTCTCTTACCTGGCTGGTCTTCTCTGAGGCCTGTCCCTCCACCATGTTGGCTCGGAGCAGCCGCTGCAGCAGGTGGACCTGGGCCACACTGAGGTAGAACTCCAGGCTAGATGTTACATTCACCTCCAGAGAGTGACCACACACCAGCACTTCCTGTTGAGACAGAGAGAGAGACAATCTAAACACCAGCACTTCCTGTTGGGACAGAGAGACAATATAAACACCATGTTAAAACATCACCGTAAAGGTTCTGGGTTCCTGTTAAAACCTCACTGTAAAGGTTCTGGGTTAACCTCACTATAAAGGTTCTGGGTTCATGTTAAAACCTCACTGTAAAGGTTCTGGGTTCCTGTTAAAACCTCACTGTAAAGGTTCTGGGTTAACCTCACTATAAAGGTTCTGGGTTCATGTTAAAACCTCACTATAAAGGTTCTGGGTTCATGTTAAAACCTCACTGTAAAGGTTCTGGGTTCATGTTAAAACCTCACTGTAAAGGTTCTGGGTTCATGTTAAAACCTCACTGTAAAGGTTCTGGGTTAACCTCACTGTAAATGTTCTGGGTTCATGTTAAAACCTCACTGTAAATGTTCTGGGTTAATGTTAAAACCTCACTGTAAAGGTTCTGGGTTAATGTTAAAACCTCACTGTAAAGGTTCTGGGTTAATGTTAAAACCTCACTGTAAAGGTTCTGGGTTAATGTTAAAACCTCACTGTAAATGTTCTGGGTTCCTGTTAAAACCTCACTGTAAAGGTTCTGGGTTAATGTTAAAAACCTCACTGTAAAGGTTCTGGGTTAATGTTAAAACCTCACTGTAAATGTTCTGGGTTCCTGTTAAAACCTCACTGTAAAGGTTCTGGGTTAATGTTAAAACCTCACCGTAAAGGTTCTGGGTTAATGTTAAAACCTCACTGTAAAGGTTCTGGGTTAATGTTAAAACCTCACTGTAAAGGTTCTGGGTTCCTGTTAAAACCTCACTGTAAAGGTTCTGGGTTAATGTTAAAACCTCACTGTAAAGGTTCTGGGTTCCTGTTAAAACCTCACTGTAAAGGTTCTGGGTTAATGTTAAAACCTCACTGTAAAGGTTCTGGGTTAATGTTAAAACCTCACTGTAAAGGTTCTGGGTTAATGTTAAAACCTCACTGTAAAGGTTCTGGGTTAATGTTAAAACCTCACTGTAAAGGTTCTGGGTTAATGTTAAAACCTCACTGTAAAGGTTCTGGGTTCCTGTTAAAACCTCACTGTAAAGGTTCTGGGTTAATGTTAAAACCTCACTGTAAAGGTTCTGAGTTAATGTTAAAACCTCACTGTAAAGGTTCTGGGTTCCTGTTAAAACCTCACTGTAAAGGTTCTGGGTTCCTGTTAAAACCTCACTGTAAAGGTTCTGGGTTCCTGTTAAAACCTCACTGTACAGGTTCTGGGTTAATGTTAAAACCTCACTGTACAGGTTCTGGGTTAATGTTAAAACCTCACTGTAAAGGTTCTGGGTTAATGTTAAAACCTCACTGTAAAGGTTCTGGGTTCCTGTTAAAACCTCACTGTAAAGGTTCTGGGTTCCTGTTAAAACCTCACTGTAAAGGTTCTGGGTTAATGTTAAAACCTCACTGTAAAGGTTCTGGGTTCCTGTTAAAACCTCACTGTAAAGGTTCTGGGTTCCTGTTAAAACCTCACTGTACAGGTTCTGGGTTAATGTTAAAACCTCACTGTACAGGTTCTGGGTTAATGTTAAAACCTCACTGTAAAGGTTCTGGGTTAATGTTAAAACCTCACTGTAAAGGTTCTGGGTTCCTGTTAAAACCTCACTGTAAAGGTTCTGGGTTCCTGTTAAAACCTCACTGTAAAGGTTCTGGGTTAATGTTAAAACCTCACTGTAAAGGTTCTGGGTTCCTGTTAAAACCTCACTGTAAAGGTTCTGGGTTAATGTTAAAACATCACTGTAAAGGTTCTGGGTTCATTGTGTCTCATACTAACCTCCACTTGTCTGTTGTCAGGGGATACGGGCTTGCTGAATATGATGGCAGGTGCTGCTGTCACTCTGACAGAGAAGTCAGTCAGGATGGGGGTGAGGATAGCTCTCCTCTCCTGGTGTCTCCTGATACTGGGGGGGAGGAAGAGGAAGAGGAGGAGGGACAGAGAGAGAAGTCAGGATGGGGGTTAGGATAGCTCTCCTCTCCTGGTGTCTCCTGATACTGGGGGGGAGGAAGAGGAAGAGGAGGAGGGACAGAGAGAGAAGTCAGGATGGGGGTTAGGATGGCTCTCCTCTCCTGGTGTCTCCTGATACTGGGGGGGAGGAAGAGGAGGAGGAGGAGGGACAGAGAGAGAAGTCAGGATGGGGGTTAGGATGGCTCTCCTCTCCTGGTGTCTCCTGATACTGGGGGGGAGGAAGAGGAAGAGGAGGAGGGACAGAGAGAGAAGTCAGGATGGGGGTTAGGATGGCTCTCCTCTCCTGGTGTCTCCTGATACTGGGGGGGAGGAAGAGGAAGAGGAGGAGGGACAGAGAGAGAAGTCAGGATGGGGGTGAGGATAGCTCTCCTCTCCTGGTGTCTCCTGATACTGGGGGGGGGGGGAAGAGGAAGAGGAGGAGGGACAGAGAGAGAAGTCAGGATGGGGGTGAGGATGGCTCTCCTCTCCTGGTGTCTCCTGATACTGGGGGGGGGAGGAAGAGGAGGAGGGACAGAGAGAGAAGTCAGGATGGGGGTGAGGATGGCTCTCCTCTCCTGGTGTCTCCTGATACTGGGGGGGGGGGAGGAAGAGGAAGAGGAGGAGGGACAGAGAGAGAAGTCAGGATGGGGGTTAGGATGGCTCTCCTCTCCTGGTGTCTCCTGATACTGGGGGAGGAAGAGGAAGAGGAGGAGGGACAGAGAGAGAAGTCAGGATGGGGGTTAGGATGGCTCTCCTCTCCTGGTGTCTCCTGATACTGGGGGGGGGGGGAAGAGGAGGAGGGACAGAGAGAGAAGTCAGGATAGGGGTGAGGATGGCTCTCCTCTCCTGGTGTCTCCTGATACTGGGGGGGGAGGAAGAGGAAGAGGAGGAGGGACAGAGAGAGAAGTCAGGATGGGGGTGAAGATGACTCTCCTCTCCTGGTGTCTCCTGATACTGGGGGGGAGGAAGAGGAGGAGGAGGAGGGACAGAGAGAGAAGTCAGGATGGGGGTGAGGATAGCTCTCCTCTCCTGGTGTCTCCTGATACTGGGGGGGAGGAAGAGGAAGAGGAGGAGGGACAGAGAGAGAAGTCAGGATGGGGGTGAGGATACCTCTCCTCTCCTGGTGTCTCCTGATACTGGGGGAGAGGAAGAGGAAGAGGAGGAGGGACAGAGAGAGAAGTCAGGATGGGGGTGAGGATGGCTCTCCTCTCCTGGTGTCTCCTGATACTGGGGGAGGAAGAGGAGGAGGAGGAGGAGGAACAGAGAGAGAAGTCAGGATGGGGGTTAGGATGGCTCTCCTCTCCTGGTGTCTCCTGATACTGGGGGGGGGGGGGAGGAAGAGGAGGAGGAGGAGGAGGGACAGAGAGAGAAGTCAGGATAGGGGTTAAGATGGCTCTCCTCTCCTGGTGTCTCCTGATACTGGGGGGAGGAAGAGGAAGAGGAGGAGGAGGAGGAACAGAGAGAGAAGTCACCTGGACAGGCTATGTCTATGGTAATGTTGTGTACACTCAGTGTATTAACATATAAGTCAGTCCGGATGGGGGTCAGGGGCCATCTTTAATCACACACCGAGTTGGCCATCTTTAATCACTAATCACACACTGTGTTGGCCATCTTTATTCACTAATCACACACTGTGTTGGCCATCTTTATTCACTAATCACACACTGGGTTGGCCATCTTTAACCACACACTGGGTTGGCCATCTTTAATCACACACTGGGTTGGCCATCTTTATTCACTAATCACACACTGGGTTGGCCATCTTTAATCACACACTGGGTTGGCCATCTTTATTCACTAATCACACACTGGGTTGGCCATCTTTATTCACTAATCACACACTGGGTTGGCCATCTTTATTCACACACTGGGTTGGCCATCTTTAATCACACACTGGGTTGGCCATCTTTATTCACTAATCACACACTGGGTTGGCCATCTTTAATCACACACTGGGTTGGACATCTTTATTCACTAATCACACACTGGGCTGGCCATCTAATCACACACTGGGTTGGCCATCTTTAATCACACACTGGGTTGGCCATCTTTATTTACTAATCACAAACTGGGTTGGCCATCTGTAATTACACACTGGGTTGGCCATCTTTATTCACTAATCACAAACTGGGTTGGCCATCTTTATTCACTAACCACACACTGGGTTGGCCATCTTTATTCACTAATCACAAACTGGGTTGGCCATCTGTAATTACACACTGGGTTGGCCATCTTTATTCACTAATCACAAACTGGGTTGGCCATCTTTATTCACTAATCACAAACTGGGTTGGCCATCTTTATTCACTAATCACAAACTGGGCTGGCCATCTTTATTCACTAATCACAAACTGGGCTGGCCATCTTTATTCACTAACCACACACTGGGTTGGCCATCTTTAATCACACACTGGGTTGGCCATCTTTAATCACACACTGGGTTGGCCATCTTTAATCACACACTGGGTTGGCCATCTTTACCCACTAATCACACACTGGGTTGGCCATCTTTATTCACTAATCACAAACTGGGTTGGCCATCTTTAATCACACACTGTGTTGGCCATCTTTATTTACTAATCACAAACTGGGTTGGCCATCTGTAATTACACACTGGGTTGGCCATCTTTATTCACTAATCACAAACTGGGTTGGCCATCTTTATTCACTAATCACACACTGGGTTGGCCATCTTTATTCACTAATCACACACTGGGTTGGCCATCTTTATTCACTAATCCCAAACTGGGCTGGCCATCTTTATTCACTAATCACAAACTGGGTTGGCCATCTTTAATCACACACTGGGTTGGCCATCTTTAATCACTAATCACAAACTGGATTGGCCATCTTTAATCACACACTGGGTTGGCCATCTTTATTCACTAATCACAAACTGGGTTGGCCATCTTTAATCACACACTGTGTTGGCCATCTTTATTTACTAATCACAGACTGGGTTGGCCATCTGTAATTACAAACTGGGTTGGCCATCTTTATTCACTAATCACAAACTGGGCTGGCCATCTTTATTCACTAATCACACACTGGGTTGGCCATCTTTATTCACTAATCACAAACTGGGCTGGCCATCTTTATTCACTAACCACACACTGGGTTGGCCATCTTTAATCACACACTGGGTTGGCCATCTTTATTCACTAATCACAAACTGGGCTGGCCATCTAATCACACACTGGGTTGGCCATCTTTAATCACACACTGGGTTGGCCATCTTTATTTACTAATCACAAACTGGGTTGGCCATCTGTAATTACACACTGGGTTGGCCATCTTTATTCACTAATCACAAACTGGGTTGGCCATCTTTATTCACTAATCACACACTGGGTTGGCCATCTTTATTCACTAATCACAAACTGGGTTGGCCATCTGTAATTACACACTGGGTTGGCCATCTTTATTCACTAATCACAAACTGGGTTGGCCATCTTTATTCACTAATCACAAACTGGGTTGGCCATCTTTATTCACTAATCACAAACTGGGCTGGCCATCTTTATTCACTAACCACACACTGGGTTGGCCATCTTTAATCACACACTGGGTTGGCCATCTTTAATCACACACTGGGTTGGCCATCTTTAATCACACACTGGGTTGGCCATCTTTACCCACTAATCACACACTGGGTTGGCCATCTTTATTCACTAATCACAAACTGGGTTGGCCATCTTTAATCACACACTGTGTTGGCCATCTTTATTTACTAATCACAAACTGGGTTGGCCATCTGTAATTACACACTGGGTTGGCCATCTTTATTCACTAATCACAAACTGGGTTGGCCATCTTTATTCACTAATCACACACTGGGTTGGCCATCTTTATTCACTAATCACACACTGGGTTGGCCATCTTTATTCACTAATCCCAAACTGGGCTGGCCATCTTTATTCACTAATCACAAACTGGGTTGGCCATCTTTAATCACACACTGGGTTGGCCATCTTTAATCACTAATCACAAACTGGATTGGCCATCTTTAATCACACACTGGGTTGGCCATCTTTATTCACTAATCACAAACTGGGTTGGCCATCTTTAATCACACACTGTGTTGGCCATCTTTATTTACTAATCACAAACTGGGTTGGCCATCTGTAATTACAAACTGGGTTGGCCATCTTTATTCACTAATCACAAACTGGGCTGGCCATCTTTATTCACTAATCACACACTGGGTTGGCCATCTTTATTCACTAATCACAAACTGGGCTGGCCATCTTTATTCACTAACCACACACTGGGTTGGCCATCTTTAATCACACACTGGGTTGGACATCTTTATTCACTAATCACACACTGGGCTGGCCATCTAATCACACACTGGGTTGGCCATCTTTAATCACACACTGGGTTGGCCATCTTTATTTACTAATCACAAACTGGGTTGGCCATCTGTAATTACACACTGGGTTGGCCATCTTTATTCACTAATCACAAACTGGGTTGGCCATCTTTATTCACTAATCACACACTGGGTTGGCCATCTTTATTCACTAATCACAAACTGGGTTGGCCATCTGTAATTACACACTGGGTTGGCCATCTTTATTCACTAATCACAAACTGGGTTGGCCATCTTTATTCACTAATCACAAACTGGGTTGGCCATCTTTATTCACTAATCACAAACTGGGCTGGCCATCTTTATTCACTAATCACAAACTGGGCTGGCCATCTTTATTCACTAACCACACACTGGGTTGGCCATCTTTAATCACACACTGGGTTGGCCATCTTTACCCACTAATCACACACTGGGTTGGCCATCTTTATTCACTAATCACAAACTGGGTTGGCCATCTTTAATCACACACTGTGTTTGCCATCTTTATTTACTAATCACAAACTGGGTTGGCCATCTGTAATTACACACTGGGTTGGCCATCTTTATTCACTAATCACAAACTGGGTTGGCCATCTTTATTCACTAATCACACACTGGGTTGGCCATCTTTATTCACTAATCACACACTGGGTTGGCCATCTTTATTCACTAATCCCAAACTGGGCTGGCCATCTTTATTCACTAATCACAAACTGGGTTGGCCATCTTTAATCACACACTGGGTTGGCCATCTTTAATCACTAATCACAAACTGGATTGACCATCTTTATTCACTAATCACAAACTGGGCTGGCCATCTTTATTCACTAATCACACACTGGGTTGGCCATCTTTATTCACTAATCACAAACTGGGCTGGCCATCTTTATTCACTAACCACACACTGGGTTGGCCATCTTTATTCACTAATCACAAACTGGGCTGGCCATCTTTATTCACTAACCACACACTGGGTTGGCCATCTTTAATCACACACTGGGTTGGCCATCTTTAATCACACACTGGGTTGGCCATCTTTAATCACACACTGGGTTGGCCATCTTTAATCACACACTGGGTTGGCCATCTTTAATCACACACTGGGTTGGCCATCTTTAATCACACACTGGGTTGGCCATCTTTAATCACACACTGGGTTGGCCATCTTTAATCACACACGGGGTTGGCCATCTTTATTCCCTTCTCATGGCTGTCAGCAGTACAGTCTATAGCTGAGTGAATATTTGAGTCTCCTCTGTCTTTGGTCAACAGCAGAGGAAACACGTTCAGAGCTGAAGGATAGTTGTGTCTTTGGTCAACAGCAGAGGAAACACGTTCAGAGCTGAAGGATAGTTGTGTCTTTGGTCAACAGCAGAGGAAACACGTTCAGAGCTGAAGGATAGTTGTGTCTTTGGTCAACAGCAGAGGAAACACGTTCAGAGCTGAAGGATAGTTGTGTCTTTGGTCAACAGCAGAGGAAACACGTTCAGAGCTGAAGGATAGTTGTGTCTTTGGTCAACAGCAGAGGAAACACGTTCAGAGCTGAAGGATAGTTGTGTCTTTGGTCAACAGCAGTGGAAACACGTTCAGAGCTGAAGGATAGTTGTGTCTTTGGTCAACAGCAGTGGAAACACGTTCAGAGCTGAAGGATAGTTGTGTCTTTGGTCAACAGCAGAGGAAACACGTTCAGAGCTGAAGGATAGTTGTGTCTTCGCTGACAAACAGGAAAACGTTTTCAAACTCTCACAGCCTGGCTCAAATTAGTTAAAAACCCAGCGTACTGTAACTGACCTCTACAATACCACACACTTCACTTCAACATACACTTCACAGGGGCCAACCTTTCACAGGGGCCAACCTTTTACAGGGTGCAGCCTTCACAGGGGCCAGCCTTTTACAGGGGCCAACCTTTACAGGGGCCAACCTTTACAGGGGCCAACCTTTACAGGGGCCAACCTTTACAGGGGCCAACCTTTTACAGGGGCCAACCTTTACAGGGGCCAACCTTTACAGGGGCCAACCTTCACAGGGGCCAACCTTTACAGGGGCCAACCTTTACAGGGGCCAACCTTTACAGGGGCCAACCTTTACAGGGGCCAACCTTTCACAGGGTCCAACCTTCACAGGGTCCCAACCTTCACAGGGGCCAACCTTCACAGGGGCCAACCTGTGGAATATGTCTATAACAGGGCATTTCCCACTTCAGCTCCAACACATTGTAGCTGGAAGCGAGACAGAGTGTGTTAAAGCGAAGGGAGACGTTATTTGACAAGCCTCTATTAAGGAACACACCTTAATTGTATACACAAGACCTAAACTTAAGATCATTTAAAACAACAAAACCACTTTACTCCATTTTCATTCACGTTCCTTCCAAACAATCAAGTTATATTTGTGGGAAACATTTGTTAGCAGTAAAACAAATATACAAGTGATCTGTCGAAGACGGTGCTAATTACCACATCTGCTGCGGCTATTAAAACCAATCAAACAGCGCAGCCTCCAATAGTTCTACAGAGCCAATAGGAGTAGAGCAGAACGATTCCTAGGTGGCCTACAGTACAGTTCTGCCATTTCATAGTGTATTACCCGTATCCTCGGGGGAGACGCAGGACAGATCAGTGTTTCTCTGAGAGTTACTTTGAGTGGGCTGATTTCCCGAGGAGGTGTAATGATCTGGGAGAGAGAGGTTCTGGGTAATCTCCTTCAGAGTTTACAGTGAAACAGTGAGTGTCTCGTTGCATGGGACAGGTGTCATCCTTCACCACAGAGAGAGAGAGAGAGAGAGAGAGAGAGAGAGAGAGAGAGAGAGAGAGAGAGAGAGAGAGAGAGAGAGAGAGAGAGAGGGAAACACAGAGACAGAGAGAGAGAGAGAGAGAGAGAGAGAGAGAGAGAGAGAGAGAGAGAGAGAGAGAGAGAGAGAGAGAGAGAGGGAAACACAGAGAGAGAGAGAGAGAGAGAGAGAGAGAGAGAGAGAGAGAGAGAGAGAGAGAGAGAGAGAGAGAGAGAGAGAGAGAGAGAGAGAGAGAGAGAGAGGGAAACACAGAGACAGAGAGAGAGAGAGAGAGAGAGAGAGAGAGAGAGAGAGAGAGAGAGAGAGAGAGAGAGAGAGAGAGAGAGAGAGAGAGAGAGAGAGAGAGAGACACAGAGACAGAGAGAGAGAGAGAGCAGAGAGAGTGAGAGTGAGTCCAGCCACTCTATTGGCTGGACTCAGCTCTGACCTCAAGAGTTGTTTTTGGTATCAGTACTTTACTTTCCTATTTACAATTTTGACAACTTTTACTTCACTACATTCTTAAAGAAAATAATGTACATTTTCCCTGACACCCAAAAGTACTTGTTACATTTTGAATGTTTAGCAGGACAAGAGAATGGACCAATTCACACACTTATCAGGAGAACATCCCTGGTCATCCCTACTGCCTCTGATCTGGAGAACTCACTAAACAGAGAACATCCCTGGTCATCCCTACTGCCTCTGATCTGGCGGACTCACTAAACAGAGAACATCCCTGGTCATCCCTACTGCCTCTGATCTGGAGGACTCACTAAACAGAGAACATCCCTGGTCATCCCTACTGCCTCTGATCTGGTGGACTCACTAAACAGAGAACATCCCTGGTCATCCCTACTGCCTCTGATCTGGTGGACTCACTAAACAGAGAACATCCCTGGTCATCCCTACTGCCTCTGATCTGGAGGACTCACTAAACAGAGAACATCCCTGGTCATCCCTACTGCCTCTGATCTGGTGGACTCACTAAACAGAGAACATCCCTGGTCATCCCTACTGCCTCTGATCTGGAGGACTCACTAAACAGAGAACATCCCCGGTCATCTCTACTGCCTCTGATCTGGAGGACTCACTAAACAGAGAACGTCCCCGGTCATCCCTACTGCCTCTGATCTGGAGGACTCACTAAACAGAGAACATCCCTGGTCATCTCTACTGCCTCTGATCTGGAGGACTCACTAAACAGAGAACATCCCTGGTCATCCCTACTGCCTCTGATCTGGAGGACTCACTAAACAGAGAACATCCCTGGTCATCCCTACTGCCTCTGATCTGGTGGACTCACTAAACAGAGAACATCCCTGGTCATCTCTACTGCCTCTGATCTGGAGGACTCACTAAACAGAGAACATCCCTGGTCATCCCTACTGCCTCTGATCTGGATGACTCACTAAACAGAGAACATCCCTGGTCATCCCTACTGCCTCTGATCTGGAGGACTCACTAAACAGAGAACATCCCTGGTCATCCCTACTGCCTCTGATCTGGAGGACTCACTAAACAGAGAACACCTGGTCATCCCTACTGCCTCTGATCTGGAGGACTCACTAAACACAAATGCTTTGTTTGTAAATGACGTCAGTGATGGAGCGTGCCCCTGGCTACCCGTAAAACTTTTTTAATGGAAAATGATATCGTCTGGTTCTCTTAAAATAAGGAATTAGAAATGATTTATACATATACTTTAAGAGTATCTTAGCAATTACATTTATTTTTGATACTGGGTGACTTTCACTTTTACTTGAGTCATTTTCTATTAAGGTATCTATACTTTTACTCAAGTATGACAATGGGGGACGTTTCCCACCACTGAACCCCCCCCCCCTTCTACGTTTCCCACCACTGAACCCCCCCCTCTACGTTTCCCACCACTGAACCCCCCCCCCCCCCCCCTACGTTTCCCACCACTGAACCCCCCCCTACGTTTCCCACCACTGAAACCCCCCCCCCCTCTACGTTTCCCACCCCTGAACCCCCCCTCCCCCTCTACGTTTCCCACCCCTGAACCTCCCCCCCTCTACGTTTCCCACCCCTGAACCCCCCCTCCCCCTCTACGTTTCCCACCACTGAACCCCCCCGCCCCCCCTCTACGTCCCCCCCTCTATGTTTCCCACCCCTGAACCCCCCCTCTACGTTTCCCACCACTGAACCCCCCCGCCCCCCCCTCTACGTCCCCCCCCTCTATGTTTCCCACCCCTGAACCCCCCCTCTACGTTTCCCACCCCTGAACCCCCCCTCCCCCTCTACGTTTCCCACCCCTGAACCCCCCCCCCTCTACGTTTCCCACCCCTGAACCCCCCCTCCCCCTCTACGTTTCCCACCACTGAACCCCCCCGCCCCCCCTCTACGTCCCCCCCCTCTACGTTTCCCACCACTGAACCCCCCCGCCCCCCCTCTACGTCCCCCCCCTCTACGTTTCCCACCCCTGAACCCCCCCTCTACGTTTCCCACCCCTGAACCCCCCCTCCCCCTCTACGTTTCCCACCCCTGAACCCCCCCCCCCCCCTCTACGTTTCCCACCCCTGAACCCCCCCTCCCCCTCTACGTTTCCCACCACTGAACCCCCCCGCCCCCCCTCTACGTCCCCCCCCTCTATGTTTCCCACCCCTGAACCCCCCCGCCCCCCTCTCTACGTCCCCCCCCTCTATGTTTCCCACCCCTGAACCCCCCCTCCCCCTCTACGTTTCCCACCACTGAACCCCCCCGCCCCCCCTCTACGTCCCCCCGCTCTATGTTTCCCACCCCTGAACCCCCCCGCCCCCCTCTCTACGTCCCCCCCCTCTATGTTTCCCACCCCTGAACCCCCCCCCCCTCTACGTTTCCCACCCCTGAACCCCCCCTCCCCCTCTACGTTTCCCACCCCTGAACCCCCCCCCCCCCTCTACGTCCCCCCCCCCTGTATGTGTGTGTGGGTTGCGGATCACACAGAGCTAACCAGTGTGAACAGAGAACGGGGGAATTCAGCGCCACAGACGTCACCTCTCCAATGCTTCCTAACTCTCCTGAAACGCTTCCCAACTCTCCTGAAACGCTTCCCGACTCTCCTGAAACGCTTCCCAACTCTCCTGAAACGCTTCCCGACTCTCCTGAAACGCTTCCCGACTCTCCTGAAACGCTTCCCGACTCTCCTGAAACGCTTCCCGACTCTCCTGAAACGCTTCCCAACTCTCCTGAAACACTTCCCGACTCTCCTGAAACGCTTCCCGACTCACCTGAAACGCTTCCCAACTCTCCTGAAACGCTTCCCGACTCTCCTGAAACACTTCCCTACTCTACTGAAACGCTTCCCAACTCTCCTGAAACAATTCCCTACTCTCCTGAAACGCTTCCCAACTCTCATGAAACGCTTCCCGACTCTCCTGAAACGCTTCCCTACTCTCCTGAAACGCTTCCCGACTCTCCTGAAACGCTTCCCGACTCTCCTGAAACGCTTCCCTACTCTACTGAAACGCTTCCCGACTCTCCTGAAACACTTCCCAACTCTCCTGAAACGCTTCCCGACTCTCCTGAAACACTTCCCAACTCTCCTGAAACGCTTCCCGACTCTCCTGAAACGCTTCCCAACTCACCTGAAACGCTTCCTGACTCTCCTGAAACGCTTCCCTACTCTACTGAAACGCTTCCCGACTCTCCTGAAACGCTTCCCAACTCTCCTGAAACGCTTCCCAACTCTCCTGAAACACTTCCCGACTCTCCTGAAACGCTTCCCGACTCTCCTGAAACGCTTCCCGACTCTCCTGAAACGCTTCCCTACTCTACTGAAACGCTTCCCGACTCTCCTGAAACGCTTCCCAACTCTCCTGAAACACTTCCCGACTCTCCTGAAACGCTTCCCGACTCTCCTGAAACGCTTCCCGACTCTCCTGAAACACTTCCCGACTCTCCTGAAACGCTTCCCGACTCACCTGAAACGCTTCCCGACTCTCCTGAAACGCTTCCCGACTCTCCTGAAACGCTTCCCGACTCTCCTGAAACGCTTCCCGACTCTCCTGAAACGCTTCCCAACTCTCCTGAAACACTTCCCGACTCTCCTGAAACGCTTCCCGACTCACCTGAAACGCTTCCCAACTCTCCTGAAACGCTTCCCGACTCTCCTGAAACACTTCCCTACTCTCCTGAAACGCTTCCCGACTCTCCTGAAACACTTCCCTACTCTCCTGAAACAATTCCCGACTCTCCTGAAACGCTTCCCAACTCTCCTGAAACACTTCCCGACTCTCCTGAAACGCTTCCCGACTCTCCTGAAACGCTTCCCAACTCTCCTGAAACGCTTCCCGACTCTCCTGAAACGCTTCCCGACTCTCCTGAAACGCTTCCCAACTCTCCTGAAACGCTTCCCGACTCTCCTGAAACGCTTCCCAACTCTCCTGAAACAATTCCCTACTCTCCTGAAACGCTTCCCAACTCTCATGAAACGCTTCCCGACTCTCCTGAAACGCTTCCCTACTCTCCTGAAACGCTTCCCGACTCTCCTGAAACGCTTCCCTACTCTACTGAAACGCTTCCCGACTCTCCTGAAACGCTTCCCAACTCTCCTGAAACACTTCCCGACTCTCCTGAAACGCTTCCCAACTCACCTGAAACGCTTCCCGACTCTCCTGAAACGCTTCCCGACTCTCCTGAAACGCTTCCCGACTCTCCTGAAACGCTTCCCGACTCTCCTGAAACGCTTCCCGACTCTCCTGAAACGCTTCCCGACTCTCCTGAAACGCTTCCCAACTCTCCTGAAACACTTCCCGACTCTCCTGAAACGCTTCCCGACTCTCCTGAAACGCTTCCCGACTCACCTGAAACGCTTCCCAACTCTCCTGAAACGCTTCCCGACTCTCCTGAAACACTTCCCTACTCTACTGAAACGCTTCCCAACTCTCCTGAAACAATTCCCTACTCTCCTGAAACGCTTCCCAACTCTCATGAAACGCTTCCCGACTCTCCTGAAACGCTTCCCTACTCTCCTGAAACGCTTCCCGACTCTCCTGAAACGCTTCCCGACTCTCCTGAAACGCTTCCCTACTCTACTGAAACGCTTCCCTACTCTACTGAAACGCTTCCCGACTCTCCTGAAACACTTCCCAACTCTCCTGAAACGCTTCCCGACTCTCCTGAAACGCTTCCCAACTCACCTGAAACGCTTCCCGACTCTCCTGAAACGCTTCCCGACTCTCCTGAAACGCTTCCCGACTCTCCTGAAACACTTCCCGACTCTCCTGAAACACTTCCCGACTCTCCTGAAACGCTTCCCGACTCTCCTGAAACGCTTCCCGACTCTCCTGAAACGCTTCCCGACTCTCCTGAAACGCTTCCCGACTCTCCTGAAACGCTTCCCGACTCTCCTGAAACGCTTCCCGACTCTCCTGAAACGCTTCCCGACTCTCCTGAAACACTTCCCGACTCTCCTGAAACGCTTCCCGACTCACCTGAAACGCTTCCCGACTCTCCTGAAACGCTTCCCGACTCTCCTGAAACGCTTCCCGACTCACCTGAAACGCTTCCCGACTCTCCTGAAACGCTTCCCGACTCTCCTGAAACGCTTCCCAACTCTCCTGAAACACTTCCCTACTCTCCTGAAACGCTTCCCGACTCTCCTGAAACGCTTCCCGACTCTCCTGAAACACTTCCCTACTCTCCTGAAACACTTCCCTACTCTCCTGAAACGCTTCCCGACTCTCCTGAAACGCTTCCCGACTCTCCTGAAACGCTTCCCGACTCTCCTGAAACACTTCCCTACTCTCCTGAAACGCTTCCCGACTCTCCTGAAACGCTTCCCGACTCTCCTGAAACGCTTCCCGACTCTCCTGAAACGCTTCCCGACTCTCCTGAAACGCTTCCCGACTCTCCTGAAACGCTTCCCAACTCTCCTGAAACGCTTCCCAACTCTCCTGAAACGCTTCCTTACTCTCCTGAAACGCTTCCCGACTCTCCTAAAACACTTCCCTACTCTACTGAAACGCTTTCCAACTCTCCTGAAACACTTCCCTACTCTCCTGAAACACTTCCCAACTCTCCTGAAACACTTCCCTACTCTCCTGAAACACTTCCCTACTCTACTGAAACACTTCCCAACTCTCCTGAAACACTTCCCTACTCTCCTGAAATGCTTCCCAACTCTCCTGAAACACTTCCTAACTCTCCTGAAACGCTTCCCGACTCTCCTGAAACGCTTCCCAACTCACCTGAAACGCTTCCCGACTCTCCTGAAACGCTTCCCGACTCTCCTGAAACGCTTCCCGACTCTCCTGAAACGCTTCCCGACTCTCCTGAAACGCTTCCCGACTCACCTGAAACGCTTCCCGACTCTCCTGAAACGCTTCCCGACTCTCCTGAAACGCTTCCCAACTCTCCTGAAACGCTTCCCGACTCTCCTGAAACGCTTCCCGACTCTCCTGAAACGCTTCCCGACTCTCCTGAAACGCTTCCCAACTCTCCTGAAACACTTCCCTACTCTCCTGAAACGCTTCCCGACTCTCCTGAAACGCTTCCCGACTCTCCTGAAACGCTTCCCAACTCTCCTGAAACACTTCCCTACTCTCCTGAAACGCTTCCCGACTCTCCTGAAACGCTTCCCGACTCTCCTGAAACGCTTCCCGACTCTCCTGAAACGCTTCCCGACTCTCCTGAAACGCTTCCCAACTCTCCTGAAACGCTTCCCAACTCTCCTGAAACGCTTCCTAACTCTCCTGAAACGCTTCCCGACTCTCCTAAAACACTTCCCTACTCTACTGAAACGCTTTCCAACTCTCCTGAAACACTTCCCTACTCTCCTGAAACACTTCCCAACTCTCCTGAAACACTTCCCTACTCTACTGAAACGCTTCCCAACTCTCCTGAAACACTTCCCTACTCTACTGAAACACTTCCCAACTCTCCTGAAACACTTCCCTACTCTACTGAAATGCTTCCCAACTCTCCTGAAACACTTCCTAACTCTCCTGAAACGCTTCCCGACTCTCCTGAAACACTTCCCTACTCTACTGAAACGCTTCCCAACTCTCCTGAAACACTTCCCTACTCTACTGAAACGCTTCCCAACTCTCCTGAAACACTTCCCAACTCTCCTGAAACGCTTCCCGACTCTCCTGAAACGCTTCCCGACTCTCCTGAAACGCTTCCCGACTCTCCTGAAACGCTTCCCGACTCTCATGAAACGCTTCCCAACTCTCCTGAAACGCTTCCCAACTCTCCTGAAACGCTTCCCAACTCTCCTGAAACGCTTCCCAACTCTCCTGAAACGCTTCCCAACTCTCCTGAAACGCTTCCCAACTCTCCTGAAACAATTCCCTACTCTCCTGAAACGCTTCCCAACTCTCATGAAACGCTTCCCGACTCTCCTGAAACACTTCCCTACTCTACTGAAACGCTTCCCGACTCTCCTGAAACACTTCCCAACTCTCCAACTCTCCTGAAACGCTTCCCAACTCTCCTGAAACGCTTCCCAACTCTCCTGAAACGCTTCCCAACTCTACTGAAACACTTCCCAACTCTCCTGAAACACTTCCCTACTCTCCTGAAACACTTCCCGACTCTCCTGAAACACTTCCCTACTCTCCTGAAACACTTCCCTACTCTCCTGAAACGGAGGGAGGAAGGGAGGGAGGGAGGGAGGTGGTCTGTCACAACAGGTTACAGTGACATGGTGTGTTTGCTACTTCACTAATGGACAAATGGAAGTGTGAAATGTCTTGGTCTGCCTCCCATACTGGAGGACTGGAGATCATCCAGCTCCTTCTAGATAGCTGAGCTGAGGGTCTACAGCCCTGCAACCTGGACTATAGTACCATACAGCTAGCCTTGATTCTGTCCTCCAGTCTCTGGGCGGGCGGGCGGACGGACCGGACAGACGGACAGTGCTGTGATGGCTAAAACCGCTCAACAACAGGAAAACTACAGGACAGCCAAATCTACAGAGGAGAGAAGGAGAGGAGGAAAGGGAGAGAACTCTATTGGCTGGACTCAGCTCTGACCTCAACTCTATTGGCTGGACTCAGCTCTGACCTCAAATCTATTGGCTGAGCTCAGCTCTGACCTCAACTCTATTGGCTGGACTCAGCTCTGACCTCAACTCTATTGGCTGGACTCAGCTCTGACCTCAAATCTATTGGCTGAGCTCAGCTCTGACCTCAAATCTATTGGCTGAGCTCAGCTCTGACCTCAACTCTA
The DNA here is from genome assembly GCF_045679555.1 of Salvelinus alpinus. Taxonomy (NCBI): domain Eukaryota; kingdom Metazoa; phylum Chordata; class Actinopteri; order Salmoniformes; family Salmonidae; genus Salvelinus; species Salvelinus alpinus. The sequence goes on along the minus strand of NC_092089.1, from coordinate 5,887,985 downwards.
TTGGCTGAGCTCAGCTCTGACCTCAACTCTATTGGCTGAGCTCAGCTCTGACCTCAAATCTATTGGCTGGACTCAGCTCTGACCTCAACTCTATTGGCTGGACTCAGCTCTGACCTCAACTCTATTGGCTGGACTCAGCTCTGACCTCAACTCTATTGGCTGGACTCAGCTCTGGCCTCAACTCTATTGGCTGGACTCAGCTCTGGCCTCAACTCTATTGGCTGGACTCAGCTCTGGCCTCAACTCTATTGGCTGGACTCAGCTCTGGCCTCAACTCTATTGGCTGGACTCAGCTCTGACCTCAACTCTATTGGCTGGACTCAGCTCTGACCTCAACTCTATTGGCTGGACTCAGCTCTGACCTCAACTCTATTGGCTGGACTCAGCTCTGACCTCAACTCTATTGGCTGGACTCAGCTCTGACCTCAACTCTATTGGCTGGACTCAGCTCTGACCTCAACTCTATTGGCTGGACTCAGCTCTGACCTCAACTCTATTGGCTGGACTCAGCTCTGGCCTCAACTCTATTGGCTGGACTCAGCTCTGGCCTCAACTCTATTGGCTGGACTCAGCTCTGACCTCAACTCTATTGGCTGGACTCAGCTCTGACCTCAACTCTATTGGCTGGACTCAGCTCTGACCTCAACTCTATTGGCTGGACTCAGCTCTGACCTCAACTCTATTGGCTGGACTCAGCTCTGACCTCAACTCTATTGGCTGGACTCAGCTCTGACCTCAACTCTATTGGCAAAAAGGGGAGTCCTAAACACTGAAGCACTGTGTGTGTGTGTGTGTGTCTCAGTGTGTGTGTCTCTCAGTGTGTGTCTCTCAGTGTGTGTCTCTCTCAGTGTGTGTGTGTCTCTCAGTGTGTGTATGTGTGTCTCTCAGTGTGTGTGTCTCTCTCAGTGCGTGTGTTTGTGACTGTGCGTCTCCATGGTTACGCGGTATGACACTCTATTCTAATCTATTTCTATCTGACAGGGAACTCATCAGGAATTCCTTGCTGCTTTCCTTTCAGCGTCGCCGCCGGGATTTCTGGGTCCTTCTGAAAACCCAGCTGACAGAACCAGCCAAGTCAAACAGGCCGTAAAACGTCTGCTTGTTTTAGCTCCCGGTGCTATAAAACATGACATGATTTGTAATTATGAGTCTGTACGGGCAAGCATCATGAACCGGAGGGAACCAAGCAGCGGAGTGGCCAAAATAGTACCCTATACCCTATGTAGTGCACTACATTTGACCAGAGCCCTATGGACCCAGTAGTGCACTACATTTGACCAGAGCCCTATGGACTCAGTAGTGCACTACATTTGACCAGAGCCCTATGGACCCAGTAGTGCACTACATTTGACCAGAGCCCTATGGACCCAGTAGTGCACTACATTTGACCAGAGCCCTATGGACCCAGTAGTGCACTACATTTGACCAGAGCCCTATGGACTCAGTAGTGCACTACATTTGACCAGAGCCCTATGGACTCAGTAGTGCACTACATTTGACCAGAACCCTATGGACCCAGTAGTGCACTACATTTAACCAGAGCCCTATGGACCCAGTAGTGCACTACATTTAACCAGAACCCTATGGACTCAGTAGTGCACTACATTTGACCAGAACCCTATGGACCCAGTAGTGCACTACATTTGACCAGAGCCATATGGACCCAGTAGTGCACTACATTTGACCAGAACCCTATGGACCCAGTAGTGCACTACAGTGAAACAAGGGTACCATTTGGGACTCACAGTCGGTCACTAAGCCTTGTTGGACCTCATCAACACTGCTGTTACCAATACATCTGACAGGAACATCTGACAGGATGTGATGCGATCAGCCAATCCATTACACATCCTGTCAACTACTAGTTACAACACTGGGATTCAGAGATTTACGGATTGGTAGAATCAGGTGTGTTTCTGCTTGGCTGGGACAAAACCCTGCACCCACATTGGCCCTGTGCATATATGATTGGCCACCTTGGTTCCAAGATGTGGTGAGGTACTTCCTGATTGGTTAATTGTACCCAGTAGTCTGTCCTGATTGGTTAGTTGTACCCAGTAGTGTGTCCTGATTGGTTAGCTGTACCTAGAAGTATGTCCTGATTGGTTAGTTGTACCCAGTAGTCTGTCCTGATTGGTTAATTGTACCCAGTAGTCTGTCCTGATTGGTTAGTTGTACCCAGTAGGCTGTCCTGATTGGTTAGTTGTACCCAGTAGTCTGTCCTGATTGGTTAATTGTACCCAGTAGTCTGTCCTGATTGGTTAGTTGTACCCAGTAGTCTGTCCTGATTGGTTAGTTATACCCAGTAGTCTGCCCTGATTGGTTGTTTACCTGCTGGCCATGTTCCATTCCAGGGCAGGGTTCTGTGAGTTCCTCTCTGTCTCGGTGGACACGCCCCCCTTAGACCCCTCCTTCTCTGGTTTGAGCTGCTCCCATTGGGCGGTACCGATGTTGATGGACTGCAGATCCAGCTGGTACTGCCGGTCCTCCACCTCCGACCCCGGGTCTCGCAGGATGCCCAGGTTCAACGCTCGTCTGGGGGAGGAAAACGGGGAGGGAGAGAGAGAGGGGGGGGGGGGGACGTTAAGAGGGTTAAACAGCCCCAATAACATCACCTGAAACAGACTGGAACGCAGAGCAGCCACGCCAGACCTCTGACATCACACCTCTGTCATGTGATCAGCATTACCCATCACCCCCTGGGGCTCATTCAGGTTTGTTCTAGTGGGAAGCAGGGAGCCATCAGTCCTGTGATGATTCCACTTCTTTTATTTTATATTTATATACTGTAGTACTGTGGTAGTACTGTGGTAGTACTGTGGTAGTACTGTATAATATCAGGACAGGTAGTGTACTGTGGTAGTACTGTGGTAGTACTGTATAATATCAGGACAGGTAGTGTACTGTGGTAGTACTGTGGTAGTACTGTGGTAGTACTGTATAATATCAGGACAGGTAGTGTACTGTGGTTGTACTGTGGTAGTACTGTGGTAGTACTGTATAATATCAGGACAGGTAGTGTACTGTGGTAGTACTGTATAATATCAGGACAGGTAGTGTACTGTGGTAGTACTGTGGTAGTACTGTGGTAGTACTGTATCATATCAGGACAGGTAGTGTACTGTGGTAGTACTGTGGTAGTACTGTATAATATCAGGACAGGTAGTGTACTGTGGTAGTACTGTATAATATCAGGACAGGTAGTTTACTGTGGTAGTACTGTATCATATCAGGACAGGTAGTGTACTGTGGTAGTACTGTGGTAGTACTGTATCATATCAGGATAGGTAGTGTACTGTCGTAGTACTGTGGTAGTACTGGGGTAGTACTGTATCATATCAGGACGGGTAGTGTACTGTGGTAGTACTGTATAATATCAGGACAGGTAGTGTACTGTGGTAGTACTGTATCATATCAGGACAGGTAGTGTACTGGGGTAGTACTGTGGTAGTACTGTATAATATCAGGACAGGTAGTGTACTGTGGTAGTACTGTGGTAGTACTGTATCATATCAGGATAGGTAGTGTACTGTGGTAGTACTGTGGTAGTACTGTGGTAGTACTGTATCATATCAGGATAGGTAGTGTACTGTGGTAGTACTGTATAATATCAGGACATGTAGTGTACTGTGGTAGTACTGTATACTATCAGGACAGGTAGTGTACTGTGGTAGTACTGTATACTATCAGGACAGGTAGTATCCTGTGGTAGTACTGTGGTAATCCTGTATAATATCATGACAGATAGTGTACTGTGGTAGTACTGTATAATATCAGGACAGGTAGTGTACTGTGGTAGTACTGTATCATATCAGGACAGGTAGTTTACTGTGGTAGTACTGTATAATACTGTATAGTATAATACTGTATAGTACTGTATAATATCAGGACAGGTAGTGTAATGTGGTAGTACTGTATAATATCAGGACAGGTAGTGTCCTAACTACCCTGCGGTTGGTCTGCCAGTCAACTGGTCGGTCGGTTGTTCTGCCAGTCAACTGGTCGGTCGGTTGGTCTGCCAATCAACTGGTCGGTCGGTTGGTCTGCCAGTCAACTGGTCGGTCGGTTGGTCTGCCAGTCAACTGGTCGGTCGGTTGGTCTGCCAGTCAACTGGTCGGTCGGTTGGTCGGCCAATCAACTGGTCGGTCGGCCAATCAACTGGTCGGTCGGTTGGTCTGCCAATCAACTGGTCGGTCGGTTGGTCTGCCAGTCAACTGGTCGGTCGGTTGGTCTGCCAATCAACTGGTCGGTCGGTTGGTCTGCCAGTCAACTGGTCGGTCGGTTGGTCTGCCAGTCAACTGGTCGGTCGGTTGGTCTGCCAGTCAACTGGTCGGTCGGTTGGTCTGCCAGTCAACTGGTCGGTCGGTTGGTCTGCCAGTCAACTGGGTGGTCGGTCGGTCGGTTAACTTAACAGCAGGTTTTATTCCATCGCTCCATTCGCTGTGATTCATGACCAAATAAAAGCGTCTGGCAGAGCGTACGGTGGAGACAAATACAAACAGGCCTCTACGGGCCTCAGGTGAAATCATTTGCCTTTTAAAAGAGTTGATTTACGCCAAGTTATTATTAGCAGTAAACAGAGTTTAACTCTGCTGGACAGCACAGTAGTCTGGAGAGAGACTCTCTATTGCTCCCTCTCCTCTCCTCCTCCACCTCCACCTCTCCTCCAACACCTCTTCTCTTCCTCTCCTCCTCTTTCTACCTTCTCCTCCTCCTCTTCCTACCTTCTCCTCTTCTCCTCTTCCTACCTTCTCCTCTCCTCCTCCCTTCTCCTCTTCCTACCTTCTCCTCTTCCTACCTTCTCCTCCTCTTCCTACCTTCTCCTCTTCCTACCTTCTCCTCTCCTCCTCATCTCCTCCTCTTCCTACCTTCTCCTCCTCCTCATCTCCTCCTCTTCCTACCTTCTCCTCTCCTCATCTTCTCCTCTTCCTACCTTCCCCTCTTCTTACCTTCTCCTCTCCTCCTCATTTCCTCCTCTTCCTACCTTCTCTCCTCCTCATCTTCCTACCTTCTCCTCTCCTTCTCCTCCTCTTCCTACATTCTCCTCTCCTCCTCTACCTACCTTCTCCTCTCCTCCTCCTCTTCCTACCTTCTCCTCTCCTCCTCCTCTTCCTACCTTCTCCCTCTCTCATCTCCTCCTCTTCCTACCTTCTCCTCTCCTCCTCTTCCTACCTTCTCCTCTCCTCCTCTTCCTACCTCCTCATCTCCTCCTCTCCCTACCTTCTCCTCTCCTCCTCCTCCTGGCTCTATATACAAACTGTACCAGAACAGAACAGAGCAGAACAGCAGATCTAGATATATCACAGAGGGCATTAGATTTAATTCCTCTCCCCAGTTGAAGTTCTCTACCCTGTAGAACCCTGTAGAACCCTGTAGAGGGATGAAGAGCCTAGAAACAACGAAGTCATGTTGAGAAGAGATGATCCCAGATCCTGTTACATCATGTAAAGATGAAGGACTCAGAATGTACATCTACATATGACATCAGAGCATCTGTCTCTGTCTCTGTCTCCTCTCAGTCTCTGTCTCTCTGTCTCTCTCTCCTCTATCCTCTCTGTCTCTCTCTCCTCTCTCTCTGTCTCTCTGTCTGTCTCTCTCTCCTCTCTGTCGCTCTCTCCTCTCTGTATCTCTCTCTCTCTCCTCTATCCTCTCTCTCCTCTCTGTCTCTCTCTCCTCTCTGTCTCTGTCTCCTCTCTGTCTCTCCTCTCTCCTCTCTCTCTGCGTTATGATGTGTTTATTTGTGCTGGTGATGAGAACTAAAGGGAAAGATATCGTATTAAAACAGCAACAGATGCAGTGACATCAGAACCGTTTTTTATTTGTTGCAGCGAAACGTCAACGGTGATTATCAGTTAGCATGTCTCCTTCCTCAGAACACACGGGGGAAAGACGTTACCGCAGAGGCATGTTATGACAATCAGCACTGAGTACAACAACAAGGCCACGGAAGATCAGGTGTGGGACTGGATTTAACGGACTCTGTTCATATACAAACAAGACAACCAGATCCTCAATCAGAGGGCTGGAAGGAACCACCGACGCCCGTCACAGTTCTCCAGCACGGTTCAGGGCCGTCGACATTCAACTCTCCTTTCTGTAACTCGACCCCCTTCTTGTGTTTTTCACATTAAAACAAACCCACAAGTTACCTCATCTGATGTCTTGAATTATCTTTTTAAAAAGTAAACTCAAGATTATTTAGGGAGACTGTTTCTCATAATTATCATATCACAGTGTTCTCTTCCCAGCAGCCAGCTCTCTCTCTCTCTCTCTCTCTCTCTCTCCCCACAGCCGAGGAGCAGGGTCATCTATAATCACAGAAATAAACAAGCTCAACATTTGTCTTGGTCGGGTAGCCAGCGGAAAGCGGTGATTTAATATCACAAGACATATTTCAGCCCATCTGAGGAAAAGCTCTGGACTCTGACAAATGAGCAGGATGGCTGTGTTCCCTTGTGTTCCCCTCGGGCCGCTCGGCTTGGCGGGAATAACGGGAACCAGACCCACCTGTTGTACATGAAGGGGAAACACTGACTCTGACACATCTGATTGGTCCTGTGGAGACCACAGCGCTCGGGACAAGAGGAACGGGAATGTGAGGAGAAAACAGTCTCTGCCCACCATATAAAACCATACAGATCCTCATCAGTTCCTCGTTCTGTGTCTAGAAGACAGAAACATACAGAGAAGAAGAACAGCCCAGCGCAGGTGGACCCTTCTCCTCTAGATCTCACATGCCTTTACCAACCAACATTACCAGTCATTACTGACACAAAGGGAGGGAGGGGGGAGGGGGAGAGGGAGGGGGGGAGAGAGGGGGAGAGAGAGAGAGAGAGAGAGAGACAGAGAGAGAGAGAGAGAGAGAGAGAGAGAGAGAGAGAGAGAGAGAGAGAGAGAGAGAGAGAGAGAGAGAAAGAGAGAGAGAGAGAGAGAGAGAGTAGGGAGGGAGGGAGGGAGAGAGAGAGACAGAGAGACAGAGAGAGAGAGACACAGAGAGACAGAGAGAGACAAACAGAGAGAGAGAGAGACAGAGAGAGACAGAGACAGAGACAGAGAGAGAGAGAGAGAGAGAGAGAGAGAGAGAGAGAGAGAGAGAGAGAGAGAGAGAGAGAGAAAAAAGGAGAGAAGCGAAACATGAGAGAGAGAGAAAGAGAGAGAGAGAGAGAGAGAGAGAGAGAGAGAGAGAGAAAGGGAGAGAAAGGGAGAGAAGCGAAACATGAGAGAGAGAGAAAGAGAGACGTATAACATGAGAAGTCAGTCTTGGTCTTTCTCCTCAGCCAAACCTTTCTTTAATTGCAGGAAAATACCACAAAAACATTATTTTTACAACACAATTCTGTTATTTATAAAGACAGATCAAAAGCTCAGCAGTCAGAACGTTTCATGGTGGATATTATTTATTATTTTAAAACATGTCTTCTTCTCCTGACATGGTTTAATCCCAAATGAAGTGGTGGAAGCTGAAATGAGAGGGCTTCCCTCCAGCAGGCACCAGGAACCACCTCTTAACTTGACCCCATCACAGAGGAATGAGATCACTTCAACACGGCACTATAGAGGTCCTACAGTCCAGTACAGGAGAGACGATACAGGCCTGGATAGAGGTATTCACTTACTGAACTAGAACCAGACAGTATATCTAGAACCAGACAGTATATCTAGAACCAGACAGTATATCTAGAGATACGATACAGGCCTGGAAATAGGTATTCACTTACTAAACTAGAACCAGACAGTATATCTAGAGATACGATACAGGCCTGGAAAGAGGTATTCACTTACTAAACTAGAACCAGACAGTATATCTAGAACCAGACAGTATATCTAGAACCAGACAGTATATCTAGAACCATACAGTATATCTAGAACCATACAGTATATCTAGAACCAGCCAGTATATCTAGAACCAGCCAGTATATCTAGAACCATACAGTATATCTAGAACCAGACACTATATCTAGAACCAGACAGTATATCTAGAACCAGACAGTATATCTAGAACCAGACAGTATATCTAGAGACTTGGGACTTTGTGTCTATTCTACAAGTTACAAACGGCTAAATCTACGATGTTGAAATGCCTATTTACTCTGTTCCATCTGACTGTTGCAATCCACTGTCTCATCAGCCCAGCCAGGCAATTTAAAAAAAACTTGATCTCCACTTTAAAAAATCCTCTAGACATTATCTCATATTTATTTTTTGACTAACATTTTAGTTTTCTACAGCGGAGATTTGTTTAAACCTTATTGTCTGTCTCTCCGACATTTGCAACATGGTTTCAGTGTTGAAATTCAAATCTCCAGCTGTCTCTTAGTAACGAACGTGTCTGGAGTCGGGACGGGACAAGACAAGCAGCTTTTCTCAACCAGTCAGAATCAGGAATCAGCATCATTTATATGGATATATATATATAAAGGTACCATGAAACGAAGTGCATCTGGTTTTCACTGTTTCCAGCTTCAGTTTGAAGTGAGTGTGTTGGCTGTGTTGTTGGCTGTGTTGGCTGTGTTGTTGGCTGTGTTGTTGGCTGTGTTGTTGGCTGTGTTGGCTGTGTTGTTGGCTGTGTTGTTGGCTGTGTTGGCTGTGTTGGCTGTGTTGTTGGCTGTGTTGTTGGCTGTGTTGTTGGCTGTGTTGTTGGCTGTGTTGGCTGTGTTGTTGGCTGTGTTGTTGGCTGTGTTGTTGGCTGTGTTGTTGGCTGTGTTGTTGGCTGTGTTGTTGGCTGTGTTGTTGGCTGTGTTGTTGGCTGTGTTGTTGGCTGTGTTGTTGGCTGTGTTGTTGGCTGTGTTGTTGGCTGTGTTGTTGGCTGTGTTGTTGGCTGTGTTGTTAGCTGTGTTGTTGGCTGTGTTGTTGGCTGTGTTGTTGGCTGTGTTGTTGGCTGTGTTGTTGGCTGTGTTGTTGGCTGTGTTGTTGGCTGTGTTGGCTGTGTTGGCTGTGTTGGCTGTGTTGGCTGTGTTGTTGGCTGTGTTGTTGGCTGTGTTGTTGGCTGTGTTGTTGGCTGTGTTGTTGGCTGTGTTGTTGGCTGTGTTGTTGGCTGTGTTGTTAGCTGTGTTGTTAGCTGTGTTGTTGGCTGTGTTGTTGGCTGTATTGTTAGCTGTGTTGTTGGCTGTGTTGTTGGCTGTGTTGTTGGCTGTGTTGTTAGCTGTGTTGTTAGCTGTGTTGTTGGCTGTGTTGTTGGCTGTGTTGTTGGCTGTGTTGTCGGCTGTGTTGTCGGCTGTGTTGTCGGCTGTGTTGTCGGCTGTGTTGTTAGCTGTGTTGTCGGCTGTGTTGTTAGCTGTGTTGTTAGCTGTGTTGTCGGCTGTGTTGTTAGCTGTGTTGTCGGCTGTGTTGTCGGCTCCTCTGAACAACAGTGTCCTGATGAGGGAGCTCATTTTCTACGCCAGGTGAAATCACACATTCATTAGCTCATTGTTATGGACGTGTCCCAATTAAACGTCACTAGGAAACAGCTTAAATGCTGCTACTTGGCTGTTTTCTGGCTGTTTGACGTGACTGTAAAGCCGTAGGTGGCTAGCTAGCAAAGGATGACAACGTTGCCAGCCAGTACGACCATGGAACATTTAGAACGAACGACTGGGTCACGTCCACAGATACAGAACAAAAAGAACGAACGACCAGCCGGCTTGGCTAGCAACCTTAGATTCGTGTCGGGACGAGACAAGACAACTTGTTCTGAGCCAGGATAAATCACGCATCAACGTCCTTATCGTGGACATATCCCAGTTAATGGCAATAGAAACAAAAGTTAAACAATGATATGTAGCTGAATGTCTAGAATTACAACAACAATGATATGTAGCTGAATGTCTAGAATTACAACAACAATGATATGTAGCTGAATGTCTAGAATTACAACAACAATGATATGTAGCTGAATGTCTAGAATTACAACAATGATATGTAGCTGAATGTCTAGAATTACAACAATGATATGTAGCTGAATGTCTAGAATTACAACAACAATGATATGTAGCTGAATGTCTAGAATTACAACAATGATATGTAGCTGAATGTCTAGAATTACAACAACAATGATATGTAGCTGAATGTCTAGAATTACAACAATGATATGTAGCTGAATGTCTAGAATTACAACAATGATATGTAGCTGAATGTCTAGAATTACAACAACAATGATATGTAGCTGAATGTCTAGAATTACAACAATGATATGTAGCTGAATGTCTAGAATTACAACAACAATGATATGTAGCTGAATGTCTAGAATTACAACAACGATGATATGTAGCTGACTGTCTAGAATTACAACAACGATGATATGTAGCTGAATGTCTAGAATTACAACAACAATGATATGTAGCTGAATGTCTAGAATTACAACAACGATGATATGTAGCTGAATGTCTAGAATTACAACAACAATGATATGTAGCTGAATGTCTAGAATTACAACAATGATATGTAGCTGAATGTCTAGAATTACAACAATGATATGTAGCTGAATGTCTAGAATTACAACAATGATATGTAGCTGAGTGTCTAGAATTACAACAACGATGATATGTAGCTGAATGTCTAGAATTACAACAACAATGATATGTAGCTGAATGTCTAGAATTACAACAACAATGATATGTAGCTGAATGTCTAGAATTACAACAACAATGATATGTAGCTGAATGTCTAGAATTACAACAACAATGATATGTAGCTGAATGTCTAGAATTACAACAACAATGATATGTAGCTGAATGTCTAGAATTACAACAATGATATGTAGCTGAATGTCTAGAATTACAACAACAATGATATGTAGCTGAATGTCTAGAATTACAACAATGATATGTAGCTGAATGTCTAGAATTACAACAATGATATGTAGCTGAATGTCTAGAATTACAACAATGATATGTAGCTGAGTGTCTAGAATTACAACAACGATGATATGTAGCTGAATGTCTAGAATTACAACAATGATATGTAGCTGAATGTCTAGAATTACAACAACAATGATATGTAGCTGAATGTCTAGAATTACAACAACAATGATATGTAGCTGAATGTCTAGAATTACAACAATGATATGTAGCTGAGTGTCTAGAATTACAACAATGATATGTAGCTGAGTGTCTAGAATTACAACAACGATGATATGTAGCTGAATATCTAGAATTACAACAACAATGATATGTAGCTGAATGTCTAGAATTACAACAACAATGATATGTAGCTGAATGTCTAGAATTACAACAACAATGATATGTAGCTGAATGTCTAGAATTACAACAACGATGATATGTAGCTGAATGTCTAGAATTACAACAATGATATGTAGCTGAATGTGTAGAATTACAACAACGATGATATGTAGCTGAATGTCTAGAATTACAACAATGATATGTAGCTGAATGTCTAGAATTACAACAATGATATGTAGCTGAATGTCTAGAATTACAACAACAATGATATGTAGCTGAGTGTCTAGAATTACAACAACGATGATATGTAGCTGAATGTCTAGAATTACAACAACGATGATATGTAGCTGAATGTCTAGAATTACAACAACAATGATATGTAGCTGAATGTCTAGAATTACAACAACAATGATATGTAGCTGAATGTCTAGAATTACAACAACAATGATATGTAGCTGAATGTCTAGAATTACAACAATGATATGTAGCTGAATGTCTAGAATTACAACAATGATATGTAGCTGAATGTCTAGAGTTACAACAACAATGATATGTAGCTGACTGTCTAGAATTACAACAATGATATGTAGCTGAATGTCTAGAATTACAACAACGATGATATGTAGCTGACTGTCTAGAATTACAACAACGATGATATGTAGCTGACTGTCTAGAATTACAACAATGATATGTAGCTGAATGTCTAGTATTACAACAACAATGATATGTAGCTGAGTGTCTAGAATTACAACAACAATGATATGTAGCTGACTGTCTAGAATTACAACAACAATGATATGTAGCTGAATGTCTAGAATTACAACAATGATATGTAGCTGAATGTCTAGAATTACAACAACAATGATATGTAGCTGAATGTCTAGAATTACAACAATGATATGTAGCTGAATGTCTAGAATTACAACAATGATATGTAGCTGAATGTCTAGAATTACAACAATGATATGTAGCTGAATGTCTAGAATTACAACAACGATGATATGTAGCTGAATGTCTAGTATTACAACAACAATGATATGTAGCTGAATGTCTAGAATTACAACAACAATGATATGTAGCTGAATGTCTAGAATTACAACAACAATGATATGTAGCTGACTGTCTAGAATTACAACAACAATGATATGTAGCTGAATGTCTAGAATTACAACAACAATGATATGTAGCTGAATGTCTAGAATTACAACAATGATATGTAGCTGAATGTCTAGAATTACAACAACAATGATATGTAGCTGAATGTCTAGAATTACAACAACAATGATATGTAGCTGAATGTCTAGAATTACAACAACAATGATATGTAGCTGAATGTCTAGAATTACAACAATGATATGTAGCTGAATGTCTAGAATTACAACAACAATGATATGTAGCTGAATGTCTAGAATTACAACAACAATGATATGTAGCTGAATGTCTAGAATTACAACAATGATATGTAGCTGAATGTCTAGAATTACAACAACAATGATATGTAGCTGAATGTCTAGAATTACAACAATGATATGTAGCTGAATGTCTAGAATTACAACAATGATATGTAGCTGAATGTCTAGAATTACAACAATGATATGTAGCTGAATGTCTAGAATTACAACAATGATATGTAGCTGAATGTCTAGAATTACAACAACAATGATATGTAGCTGACTGTCTAGAATTACAACAACAATGATATGTAGCTGAATGTCTAGAATTACAACAATGATATGTAGCTGAATGTCTAGTATTACAACAACAATGATATGTAGCTGAATGTCTAGAATTACAACAACAATGATATGTAGCTGAATGTCTAGAATTACAACAACGATGATATGTAGCTGACTGTCTAGAATTACAACAATGATATGTAGCTGAATGTCTAGAATTACAACAATGATATGTAGCTGAATGTCTAGAATTACAACAATGATATGTAGCTGAATGTCTAGAATTACAACAACGATGATATGTAGCTGAATGTCTAGAATTACAACAACAATGATATGTAGCTGAATGTCTAGAATTACAACAATGATATGTAGCTGAATGTCTAGAATTACAACAACAATGATATGTAGCTGAATGTCTAGAATTACAACAACAATGATATGTAGCTGAATGTCTAGAATTACAACAATGATATGTAGCTGAATGTCTAGAATTACAACAATGATATGTAGCTGAATGTCTAGAATTACAACAACGATGATATGTAGCTGAATGTCTAGAATTACAACAACAATGATATGTAGCTGAGTGTCTAGAATTACAACAATGATATGTAGCTGAATGTCTAGAATTACAACAATGATATGTAGCTGAGTGTCTAGAATTACAACAATGATGATATGTAGCTGAGTGTCTAGAATTACAACAACGATGATATGTAGCTGAATGTCTAGAATTACAACAACAATGATATGTAGCTGAATGTCTAGAATTACAACAACAATGATATGTAGCTGAATATCTAGAATTACAACAACAATGATATGTAGCTGAATGTCTAGAATTACAACAACAATGATATGTAGCTGAATGTCTAGAATTACAACAACAATGATATGTAGCTGAATGTCTAGAATTACAACAACGATGATATGTAGCTGAATGTGTAGAATTACAACAACGATGATATGTAGCTGAATGTCTAGAATTACAACAATGATATGTAGCTGAATGTCTAGAATTACAACAATGATATGTAGCTGAATGTCTAGAATTACAACAACAATGATATGTAGCTGAATGTCTAGAATTACAACAACAATGATATGTAGCTGAGTGTCTAGAATTACAACAACGATGATATGTAGCTGAATGTCTAGAATTACAACAACGATGATATGTAGCTGAATGTCTAGAATTACAACAACAATGATATGTAGCTGAATGTCTAGAATTACAACAACAATGATATGTAGCTGAATGTCTAGAATTACAACAACGATGATATGTAGCTGAGTGTCTAGAATTACAACAACGATGATATGTAGCTGAATGTCTAGAATTACAACAACGATGATATGTAGCTGAGTGTCTAGAATTACAACAACAATGATATGTAGCTGAATGTCTAGAATTACAACAACGATGATATGTAGCTGACTGTCTAGAATTACAACAACAATGATATGTAGCTGAATGTCTAGAATTACAACAACGATGATATGTAGCTGACTGTCTAGAATTACAACAATGATATGTAGCTGAATGTCTAGAATTACAACAACAATGATATGTAGCTGAATGTCTAGAATTACAACAATGATATGTAGCTGAATGTCTAGAATTACAACAACAATGATATGTAGCTGAATGTCTAGAATTACAACAATGATATGTAGCTGAATGTCTAGAATTACAACAATGATATGTAGCTGAATGTCTAGAATTACAACAACAATGATATGTAGCTGAGTGTCTAGAATTACAACAACAATGATATGTAGCTGACTGTCTAGAATTACAACAACAATGATATGTAGCTGAATGTCTAGAATTACAACAATGATATGTAGCTGAATGTCTAGAATTACAACAACAATGATATGTAGCTGAATGTCTAGAATTACAACAATGATATGTAGCTGAATGTCTAGAATTACAACAATGATATGTAGCTGAATGTCTAGAATTACAACAATGATATGTAGCTGAATGTCTAGAATTACAACAACGATGATATGTAGCTGAATGTCTAGTATTACAACAACAATGATATGTAGCTGAATGTCTAGAATTACAACAACAATGATATGTAGCTGAATGTCTAGAATTACAACAACAATGATATGTAGCTGACTGTCTAGAATTACAACAACAATGATATGTAGCTGAATGTCTAGAATTACAACAACAATGATATGTAGCTGAATGTCTAGAATTACAACAATGATAGGTAGCTGAATGTCTAGAATTACAACAACAATGATATGTAGCTGAATGTCTAGAATTACAACAACAATGATATGTAGCTGAATGTCTAGAATTACAACAATGATATGTAGCTGAATGTCTAGAATTACAACAACAATGATATGTAGCTGAATGTCTAGAATTACAACAACAATGATATGTAGCTGAATGTCTAGAATTACAACAATGATATGTAGCTGAATGTCTAGAATTACAACAACAATGATATGTAGCTGAATGTCTAGAATTACAACAATGATATGTAGCTGAATGTCTAGAATTACAACAATGATATGTAGCTGAATGTCTAGAATTACAACAACGATGATATGTAGCTGAATGTCTAGTATTACAACAACAATGATATGTAGCTGAATGTCTAGAATTACAACAACAATGATATGTAGCTGAATGTCTAGAATTACAACAACGATGATATGTAGCTGACTGTCTAGAATTACAACAACAATGATATGTAGCTGAATGTCTAGAATTACAACAACAATGATATGTAGCTGAATGTCTAGAATTACAACAATGATATGTAGCTGAATGTCTAGAATTACAACAATGATATGTAGCTGAATGTCTAGAATTACAACAACAATGATATGTAGCTGAATGTCTAGAATTACAACAACCATGATATGTAGCTGAATGTCTAGAATTACAACAATGATATGTAGCTGAATGTCTAGAATTACAACAACGATGATATGTAGCTGAATGTGTAGAATTACAACAACGATGATATGTAGCTGAATGTCTAGAATTACAACAATGATATGTAGCTGAATGTCTAGAATTACAACAATGATATGTAGCTGAATGTCTAGAATTACAACAACAATGATATGTAGCTGAATGTCTAGAATTACAACAACAATGATATGTAGCTGAGTGTCTAGAATTACAACAACGATGATATGTAGCTGAATGTCTAGAATTACAACAACGATGATATGTAGCTGAATGTCTAGAATTACAACAACAATGATATGTAGCTGAATGTCTAGAATTACAACAACAATGATATGTAGCTGAGTGTCTAGAATTACAACAACGATGATATGTAGCTGAATGTCTAGAGTTACAACAACAATGATATGTAGCTGAATGTCTAGAATTACAACAACAATGATATGTAGCTGAGTGTCTAGAATTACAACAACAATGATATGTAGCTGAATGTCTAGAATTACAACAACGATGATATGTAGCTGAATGTCTAGAATTACAACAACAATGATATGTAGCTGAATGTCTAGAATTACAACAATGATATGTAGCTGAGTGTCTAGAATTACAACAACAATGATATGTAGCTGAGTGTCTAGAATTACAACAACAATGATATGTAGCTGAATGTCTAGAATTACAACAATGATATGTAGCTGAGTGTCTAGAATTACAACAACAATGATATGTAGCTGACTGTCTAGAATTACAACAACAATGATATGTAGCTGAATGTCTAGAATTACAACAACAATGATATGTAGCTGACTGTCTAGAATTACAACAACAATGATATGTAGCTGAATGTCTAGAATTACAACAATGATATGTAGCTGAATGTCTAGAATTACAACAACAATGATATGTAGCTGAATGTCTAGAATTACAACAATGATATGTAGCTGAATGTCTAGAATTACAACAATGATATGTAGCTGAATGTCTAGAATTACAACAGCGATGATATGTAGCTGAATGTCTAGTATTACAACAACAATGATATGTAGCTGAATGTCTAGAATTACAACAACAATGATATGTAGCTGAATGTCTAGAATTACAACAACAATGATATGTAGCTGACTGTCTAGAATTACAACAACAATGATATGTAGCTGAATGTCTAGAATTACAACAACAATGATATGTAGCTGAATGTCTAGAATTACAACAATGATATGTAGCTGAATGTCTAGAATTACAACAACAATGATATGTAGCTGAATGTCTAGAATTACAACAATGATATGTAGCTGAATGTCTAGAATTACAACAACAATGATATGTAGCTGAATGTCTAGAATTACAACAATGATATGTAGCTGAATGTCTAGAATTACAACAACAATGATATGTAGCTGACTGTCTAGAATTACAACAACAATGATATGTAGCTGAATGTCTAGAATTACAACAATGATATGTAGCTGAATGTCTAGAATTACAACAACAATGATATGTAGCTGAATGTCTAGAATTACAACAATGATATGTAGCTGAATGTCTAGAATTACAACAATGATATGTAGCTGAATGTCTAGAATTACAACAACGATGATATGTAGCTGAATGTCTAGAATTACAACAACAATGATATGTAGCTGAATGTCTAGAATTACAACAACAATGATATGTAGCTGACTGTCTAGAATTACAACAACAATGATATGTAGCTGAATGTCTAGAATTACAACAACAATGATATGTAGCTGAATGTCTAGAATTACAACAATGATATGTAGCTGAATGTCTAGAATTACAACAACAATGATATGTAGCTGAATGTCTAGAATTACAACAACAATGATATGTAGCTGAATGTCTAGAATTACAACAACAATGATATGTAGCTGAATGTCTAGAATTACAACAATGATATGTAGCTGAATGTCTAGAATTACAACAACAATGATATGTAGCTGAATGTCTAGAATTACAACAACAATGATATGTAGCTGAATGTCTAGAATTACAACAATGATATGTAGCTGAATGTCTAGAATTACAACAACAATGATATGTAGCTGAATGTCTAGAATTACAACAATGTTATGTAGCTGAATGTCTAGAATTACAACAATGATATGTAGCTGAATGTCTAGAATTACAACAACGATGATATGTAGCTGAATGTCTAGTATTACAACAACAATGATATGTAGCTGAATGTCTAGAATTACAACAACAATGATATGTAGCTGAATGTCTAGAATTACAACAACGATGATATGTAGCTGACTGTCTAGAATTACAACAACAATGATATGTAGCTGAATGTCTAGAATTACAACAACAATGATATGTAGCTGAATGTCTAGAATTACAACAATGATATGTAGCTGAATGTCTAGAATTACAACAACAATGATATGTAGCTGAATGTCTAGAATTACAACAACAATGATATGTAGCTGAATGTCTAGAATTACAACAATGATATGTAGCTGAATGTCTAGAATTACAACAATGATATGTAGCTGAATGTCTAGAATTACAACAACAATGATATGTAGCTGAATGTCTAGAATTACAACAACAATGATATGTAGCTGAATGTCTAGAATTACAACAACAATGATATGTAGCTGAATGTCTAGAATTACAACAATGATATGTAGCTGAATGTCTAGAATTACAACAATGATATGTAGCTGAATGTCTAGAATTACAACAACAATGATATGTAGCTGACTGTCTAGAATTACAACAATGATATGTAGCTGAATGTCTAGAATTACAACAATGATATGTAGCTGAATGTCTAGAATTACAACAACGATGATATGTAGCTGAATGTCTAGAATTACAACAACAATGATATGTAGCTGAATGTCTAGAATTACAACAATGATATGTAGCTGAATGTCTAGAATTACAACAATGATATGTAGCTGAATGTCTAGAATTACAACAATGATATGTAGCTGAGTGTCTAGAATTACAACAACGATGATATGTAGCTGAATGTCTAGAATTACAACAACAATGATATGTAGCTGAATGTCTAGAATTACAACAACAATGATATGTAGCTGAATGTCTAGAATTACAACAACAATGATATGTAGCTGAATGTCTAGAATTACAACAACAATGATATGTAGCTGAATGTCTAGAATTACAACAACAATGATATGTAGCTGAATGTCTAGAATTACAACAATGATATGTAGCTGAATGTCTAGAATTACAACAACAATGATATGTAGCTGAATGTCTAGAATTACAACAATGATATGTAGCTGAATGTCTAGAATTACAACAATGATATGTAGCTGAATGTCTAGAATTACAACAATGATATGTAGCTGAGTGTCTAGAATTACAACAACGATGATATGTAGCTGAATGTCTAGAATTACAACAATGATATGTAGCTGAATGTCTAGAATTACAACAACAATGATATGTAGCTGAATGTCTAGAATTACAACAACAATGATATGTAGCTGAATGTCTAGAATTACAACAATGATATGTAGCTGAGTGTCTAGAATTACAACAATGATATGTAGCTGAGTGTCTAGAATTACAACAACGATGATATGTAGCTGAATATCTAGAATTACAACAACAATGATATGTAGCTGAATGTCTAGAATTACAACAACAATGATATGTAGCTGAATGTCTAGAATTACAACAACAATGATATGTAGCTGAATGTCTAGAATTACAACAACGATGATATGTAGCTGAATGTCTAGAATTACAACAATGATATGTAGCTGAATGTGTAGAATTACAACAACGATGATATGTAGCTGAATGTCTAGAATTACAACAATGATATGTAGCTGAATGTCTAGAATTACAACAATGATATGTAGCTGAATGTCTAGAATTACAACAACAATGATATGTAGCTGAGTGTCTAGAATTACAACAACGATGATATGTAGCTGAATGTCTAGAATTACAACAACGATGATATGTAGCTGAATGTCTAGAATTACAACAACAATGATATGTAGCTGAATGTCTAGAATTACAACAACAATGATATGTAGCTGAATGTCTAGAATTACAACAACAATGATATGTAGCTGAATGTCTAGAATTACAACAATGATATGTAGCTGAATGTCTAGAATTACAACAATGATATGTAGCTGAATGTCTAGAGTTACAACAACAATGATATGTAGCTGACTGTCTAGAATTACAACAATGATATGTAGCTGAATGTCTAGTATTACAACAACGATGATATGTAGCTGAATATCTAGAATTACAACAACAATGATATGTAGCTGAATGTCTAGAATTACAACAACAATGATATGTAGCTGAATGTCTAGAATTACAACAACGATGATATGTAGCTGACTGTCTAGAATTACAACAATGATATGTAGCTGAATGTCTAGTATTACAACAACAATGATATGTAGCTGAGTGTCTAGAATTACAACAACAATGATATGTAGCTGACTGTCTAGAATTACAACAACAATGATATGTAGCTGAATGTCTAGAATTACAACAATGATATGTAGCTGAATGTCTAGAATTACAACAACAATGATATGTAGCTGAATGTCTAGAATTACAACAATGATATGTAGCTGAATGTCTAGAATTACAACAATGATATGTAGCTGAATGTCTAGAATTACAACAATGATATGTAGCTGAATGTCTAGAATTACAACAACGATGATATGTAGCTGAATGTCTAGTATTACAACAACAATGATATGTAGCTGAATGTCTAGAATTACAACAACAATGATATGTAGCTGAATGTCTAGAATTACAACAACAATGATATGTAGCTGACTGTCTAGAATTACAACAACAATGATATGTAGCTGAATGTCTAGAATTACAACAACAATGATATGTAGCTGAATGTCTAGAATTACAACAATGATATGTAGCTGAATGTCTAGAATTACAACAACAATGATATGTAGCTGAATGTCTAGAATTACAACAACAATGATATGTAGCTGAATGTCTAGAATTACAACAACAATGATATGTAGCTGAATGTCTAGAATTACAACAATGATATGTAGCTGAATGTCTAGAATTACAACAACAATGATATGTAGCTGAATGTCTAGAATTACAACAACAATGATATGTAGCTGAATGTCTAGAATTACAACAATGATATGTAGCTGAATGTCTAGAATTACAACAACAATGATATGTAGCTGAATGTCTAGAATTACAACAATGATATGTAGCTGAATGTCTAGAATTACAACAATGATATGTAGCTGAATGTCTAGAATTACAACAATGATATGTAGCTGAATGTCTAGAATTACAACAACGATGATATGTAGCTGAATGTCTAGAATTACAACAACAATGATATGTAGCTGAATGTCTAGAATTACAACAACAATGATATGTAGCTGACTGTCTAGAATTACAACAACAATGATATGTAGCTGAATGTCTAGAATTACAACAATGATATGTAGCTGAATGTCTAGTATTACAACAACAATGATATGTAGCTGAATGTCTAGAATTACAACAACAATGATATGTAGCTGAATGTCTAGAATTACAACAACGATGATATGTAGCTGACTGTCTAGAATTACAACAATGATATGTAGCTGAATGTCTAGAATTACAACAATGATATGTAGCTGAATGTCTAGAATTACAACAATGATATGTAGCTGAATGTCTAGAATTACAACAACGATGATATGTAGCTGAATGTCTAGAATTACAACAACAATGATATGTAGCTGAATGTCTAGAATTACAACAATGATATGTAGCTGAATGTCTAGAATTACAACAACAATGATATGTAGCTGAATGTCTAGAATTACAACAACAATGATATGTAGCTGAATGTCTAGAATTACAACAATGATATGTAGCTGAATGTCTAGAATTACAACAATGATATGTAGCTGAATGTCTAGAATTACAACAACGATGATATGTAGCTGAATGTCTAGAATTACAACAACAATGATATGTAGCTGAGTGTCTAGAATTACAACAATGATATGTAGCTGAATGTCTAGAATTACAACAATGATATGTAGCTGAGTGTCTAGAATTACAACAATGATGATATGTAGCTGAGTGTCTAGAATTACAACAACGATGATATGTAGCTGAATGTCTAGAATTACAACAACAATGATATGTAGCTGAATGTCTAGAATTACAACAACAATGATATGTAGCTGAATATCTAGAATTACAACAACAATGATATGTAGCTGAATGTCTAGAATTACAACAACAATGATATGTAGCTGAATGTCTAGAATTACAACAACAATGATATGTAGCTGAATGTCTAGAATTACAACAACGATGATATGTAGCTGAATGTGTAGAATTACAACAACGATGATATGTAGCTGAATGTCTAGAATTACAACAATGATATGTAGCTGAATGTCTAGAATTACAACAATGATATGTAGCTGAATGTCTAGAATTACAACAACAATGATATGTAGCTGAATGTCTAGAATTACAACAACAATGATATGTAGCTGAGTGTCTAGAATTACAACAACGATGATATGTAGCTGAATGTCTAGAATTACAACAACGATGATATGTAGCTGAATGTCTAGAATTACAACAACAATGATATGTAGCTGAATGTCTAGAATTACAACAACAATGATATGTAGCTGAATGTCTAGAATTACAACAACGATGATATGTAGCTGAGTGTCTAGAATTACAACAACGATGATATGTAGCTGAATGTCTAGAATTACAACAACGATGATATGTAGCTGAGTGTCTAGAATTACAACAACAATGATATGTAGCTGAATGTCTAGAATTACAACAACGATGATATGTAGCTGACTGTCTAGAATTACAACAACAATGATATGTAGCTGAATGTCTAGAATTACAACAACGATGATATGTAGCTGACTGTCTAGAATTACAACAATGATATGTAGCTGAATGTCTAGAATTACAACAACAATGATATGTAGCTGAATGTCTAGAATTACAACAATGATATGTAGCTGAATGTCTAGAATTACAACAACAATGATATGTAGCTGAATGTCTAGAATTACAACAATGATATGTAGCTGAATGTCTAGAATTACAACAATGATATGTAGCTGAATGTCTAGAATTACAACAACAATGATATGTAGCTGAGTGTCTAGAATTACAACAACAATGATATGTAGCTGACTGTCTAGAATTACAACAACAATGATATGTAGCTGAATGTCTAGAATTACAACAATGATATGTAGCTGAATGTCTAGAATTACAACAACAATGATATGTAGCTGAATGTCTAGAATTACAACAATGATATGTAGCTGAATGTCTAGAATTACAACAATGATATGTAGCTGAATGTCTAGAATTACAACAATGATATGTAGCTGAATGTCTAGAATTACAACAACGATGATATGTAGCTGAATGTCTAGTATTACAACAACAATGATATGTAGCTGAATGTCTAGAATTACAACAACAATGATATGTAGCTGAATGTCTAGAATTACAACAACAATGATATGTAGCTGAATGTCTAGAATTACAACAACAATGATATGTAGCTGAATGTCTAGAATTACAACAACAATGATATGTAGCTGAATGTCTAGAATTACAACAATGATATGTAGCTGAATGTCTAGAATTACAACAACAATGATATGTAGCTGAATGTCTAGAATTACAACAACAATGATATGTAGCTGAATGTCTAGAATTACAACAACAATGATATGTAGCTGAATGTCTAGAATTACAACAACAATGATATGTAGCTGAATGTCTAGAATTACAACAACAATGATATGTAGCTGAATGTCTAGAATTACAACAACAATGATATGTAGCTGAATGTCTAGAATTACAACAATGATATGTAGCTGAATGTCTAGAATTACAACAACAATGATATGTAGCTGAATGTCTAGAATTACAACAATGATATGTAGCTGAATGTCTAGAATTACAACAATGATATGTAGCTGAATGTCTAGAATTACAACAACGATGATATGTAGCTGAATGTCTAGTATTACAACAACAATGATATGTAGCTGAATGTCTAGAATTACAACAACAATGATATGTAGCTGAATGTCTAGAATTACAACAACGATGATATGTAGCTGACTGTCTAGAATTACAACAACAATGATATGTAGCTGAATGTCTAGAATTACAACAACAATGATATGTAGCTGAATGTCTAGAATTACAACAATGATATGTAGCTGAATGTCTAGAATTACAACAATGATATGTAGCTGAATGTCTAGAATTACAACAACAATGATATGTAGCTGAATGTCTAGAATTACAACAACCATGATATGTAGCTGAATGTCTAGAATTACAACAATGATATGTAGCTGAATGTCTAGAATTACAACAACGATGATATGTAGCTGAATGTGTAGAATTACAACAACGATGATATGTAGCTGAATGTCTAGAATTACAACAATGATATGTAGCTGAATGTCTAGAATTACAACAATGATATGTAGCTGAATGTCTAGAATTACAACAACAATGATATGTAGCTGAATGTCTAGAATTACAACAACAATGATATGTAGCTGAGTGTCTAGAATTACAACAACGATGATATGTAGCTGAATGTCTAGAATTACAACAACGATGATATGTAGCTGAATGTCTAGAATTACAACAACAATGATATGTAGCTGAATGTCTAGAATTACAACAACAATGATATGTAGCTGAGTGTCTAGAATTACAACAACGATGATATGTAGCTGAATGTCTAGAGTTACAACAACAATGATATGTAGCTGAATGTCTAGAATTACAACAACAATGATATGTAGCTGAGTGTCTAGAATTACAACAACAATGATATGTAGCTGAATGTCTAGAATTACAACAACGATGATATGTAGCTGAATGTCTAGAATTACAACAACAATGATATGTAGCTGAATGTCTAGAATTACAACAATGATATGTAGCTGAGTGTCTAGAATTACAACAACAATGATATGTAGCTGAGTGTCTAGAATTACAACAACAATGATATGTAGCTGAATGTCTAGAATTACAACAATGATATGTAGCTGAGTGTCTAGAATTACAACAACAATGATATGTAGCTGACTGTCTAGAATTACAACAACAATGATATGTAGCTGAATGTCTAGAATTACAACAACAATGATATGTAGCTGACTGTCTAGAATTACAACAACAATGATATGTAGCTGAATGTCTAGAATTACAACAATGATATGTAGCTGAATGTCTAGAATTACAACAACAATGATATGTAGCTGAATGTCTAGAATTACAACAATGATATGTAGCTGAATGTCTAGAATTACAACAATGATATGTAGCTGAATGTCTAGAATTACAACAGCGATGATATGTAGCTGAATGTCTAGTATTACAACAACAATGATATGTAGCTGAATGTCTAGAATTACAACAACAATGATATGTAGCTGAATGTCTAGAATTACAACAACAATGATATGTAGCTGACTGTCTAGAATTACAACAACAATGATATGTAGCTGAATGTCTAGAATTACAACAACAATGATATGTAGCTGAATGTCTAGAATTACAACAATGATATGTAGCTGAATGTCTAGAATTACAACAACAATGATATGTAGCTGAATGTCTAGAATTACAACAACAATGATATGTAGCTGAATGTCTAGAATTACAACAACAATGATATGTAGCTGAATGTCTAGAATTACAACAATGATATGTAGCTGAATGTCTAGAATTACAACAACAATGATATGTAGCTGACTGTCTAGAATTACAACAACAATGATATGTAGCTGAATGTCTAGAATTACAACAATGATATGTAGCTGAATGTCTAGAATTACAACAACAATGATATGTAGCTGAATGTCTAGAATTACAACAATGATATGTAGCTGAATGTCTAGAATTACAACAATGATATGTAGCTGAATGTCTAGAATTACAACAACGATGATATGTAGCTGAATGTCTAGAATTACAACAACAATGATATGTAGCTGAATGTCTAGAATTACAACAACAATGATATGTAGCTGACTGTCTAGAATTACAACAACAATGATATGTAGCTGAATGTCTAGAATTACAACAACAATGATATGTAGCTGAATGTCTAGAATTACAACAATGATATGTAGCTGAATGTCTAGAATTACAACAACAATGATATGTAGCTGAATGTCTAGAATTACAACAACAATGATATGTAGCTGAATGTCTAGAATTACAACAACAATGATATGTAGCTGAATGTCTAGAATTACAACAATGATATGTAGCTGAATGTCTAGAATTACAACAACAATGATATGTAGCTGAATGTCTAGAATTACAACAACAATGATATGTAGCTGAATGTCTAGAATTACAACAATGATATGTAGCTGAATGTCTAGAATTACAACAACAATGATATGTAGCTGAATGTCTAGAATTACAACAATGATATGTAGCTGAATGTCTAGAATTACAACAATGATATGTAGCTGAATGTCTAGAATTACAACAACGATGATATGTAGCTGAATGTCTAGTATTACAACAACAATGATATGTAGCTGAATGTCTAGAATTACAACAACAATGATATGTAGCTGAATGTCTAGAATTACAACAACGATGATATGTAGCTGACTGTCTAGAATTACAACAACAATGATATGTAGCTGAATGTCTAGAATTACAACAACAATGATATGTAGCTGAATGTCTAGAATTACAACAATGATATGTAGCTGAATGTCTAGAATTACAACAACAATGATATGTAGCTGAATGTCTAGAATTACAACAACAATGATATGTAGCTGAATGTCTAGAATTACAACAATGATATGTAGCTGAATGTCTAGAATTACAACAATGATATGTAGCTGAATGTCTAGAATTACAACAACAATGATATGTAGCTGAATGTCTAGAATTACAACAACAATGATATGTAGCTGAATGTCTAGAATTACAACAACAATGATATGTAGCTGAATGTCTAGAATTACAACAATGATATGTAGCTGAATGTCTAGAATTACAACAATGATATGTAGCTGAATGTCTAGAATTACAACAACAATGATATGTAGCTGAATGTCTAGAATTACAACAACAATGATATGTAGCTGAATGTCTAGAATTACAACAATGATATGTAGCTGAATGTCTAGAATTACAACAATGATATGTAGCTGAATGTCTAGAATTACAACAACAATGATATGTAGCTGACTGTCTAGAATTACAACAACAATGATATGTAGCTGAATGTCTAGAATTACAACAACAATGATATGTAGCTGAATGTCTAGAATTACAACAATGATATGTAGCTGAATGTCTAGAATTACAACAACAATGATATGTAGCTGAATGTCTAGAATTACAACAACAATGATATGTAGCTGAATGTCTAGAATTACAACAATGATATGTAGCTGAATGTCTAGAATTACAACAATGATATGTAGCTGAATGTCTAGAATTACAACAACAATGATATGTAGCTGAATGTCTAGAATTACAACAACAATGATATGTAGCTGAATGTCTAGAATTACAACAATAATGATATGTAGCTGAATGTCTAGAATTACAACAATGATATGTAGCTGAATGTCTAGAATTACAACAATGATATGTAGCTGAATGTCTAGAATTACAACAACAATGATATGTAGCTGAATGTCTAGAATTACAACAACAATGATATGTAGCTGAATGTCTAGAATTACAACAATGATATGTAGCTGAATGTCTAGAATTACAACAATGATATGTAGCTGAATGTCTAGAATTACAACAACAATGATATGTAGCTGAATGTCTAGAATTACAACAATGATATGTAGCTGAATGTCTAGAATTACAACAATGATATGTAGCTGAATGTCTAGAATTACAACAACGATGATATGTAGCTGAATGTCTAGTATTACAACAACAATGATATGTAGCTGAATGTCTAGAATTACAACAATGATATGTAGCTGAATGTCTAGAATTACAACAATGATATGTAGCTGAATGTCTAGAATTACAACAACGATGATATGTAGCTGAATGTCTAGTATTACAACAACAATGATATGTAGCTGAATGTCTAGAATTACAACAACAATGATATGTAGCTGAATGTCTAGAATTACAACAACGATGATATGTAGCTGACTGTCTAGAATTACAACAACAATGATATGTAGCTGAATGTCTAGAATTACAACAACAATGATATGTAGCTGAATGTCTAGAATTACAACAATGATATGTAGCTGAATGTCTAGAATTACAACAATGATATGTAGCTGAATGTCTAGAATTACAACAACAATGATATGTAGCTGAATGTCTAGAATTACAACAACAATGATATGTAGCTGAATGTCTAGAATTACAACAATGATATGTAGCTGAATGTCTAGAATTACAACAATGATATGTAGCTGAATGTCTAGAATTACAACAATGATATGTAGCTGAATGTCTAGAATTACAACAACGATGATATGTAGCTGAATGTCTAGTATTACAACAACAATGATATGTAGCTGAATGTCTAGAATTACAACAATGATATGTAGCTGAATGTCTAGAATTACAACAATGATATGTAGCTGAATGTCTAGAATTACAACAACAATGATATGTAGCTGAATGTCTAGAATTACAACAACAATGATATGTAGCTGAATGTCTAGAATTACAACAATGATATGTAGCTGAATGTCTAGAATTACAACAATGATATGTAGCTGAATGTCTAGAATTACAACAATGATATGTAGCTGAATGTCTAGAATTACAACAACAATGATATGTAGCTGAATGTCTAGAATTACAACAATGATATGTAGCTGAATGTCTAGAATTACAACAATGATATGTAGCTGAATGTCTAGAATTACAACAACAATGATATGTAGCTGAATGTCTAGAATTACAACAACAATGATATGTAGCTGAATGTCTAGAATTACAACAATGATATGTAGCTGAATGTCTAGAATTACAACAATGATATGTAGCTGAATGTCTAGAATTACGACAACAATGATATGTAGCTGAATGTCTAGAATTACAACAATGATATGTAGCTGAATGTCTAGAATTACAACAATGATATGTAGCTGAGTGTCTAGAATTACAACAACGATGATATGTAGCTGAATGTCTAGAATTACAACAATGATATGTAGCTGAATGTCTAGAATTACAACAACAATGATATGTAGCTGAATGTCTAGAATTACAACAATGATATGTAGCTGAATGTCTAGAATTACAACAACAATGATATGTAGCTGAATGTCTAGAATTACAACAACAATGATATGTAGCTGAATGTCTAGAATTACAACAACAATGATATGTAGCTGAGTGTCTAGAATTACAACAACAATGATATGTAGCTGAATGTCTAGAATTACAACAATGATATGTAGCTGAATGTCTAGAATTACAACAACAATGATATGTAGCTGAATGTCTAGAATTACAACAACAATGATATGTAGCTGAATGTCTAGTATTACAACAACAATGATATGTAGCTGAATGTCTAGAATTACAACAACAATGATATGTAGCTGAATGTCTAGAATTACAACAATGATATGTAGCTGAGTGTCTAGAATTACAACAACAATGATATGTAGCTGAATGTCTAGAATTACAACAACAATGATATGTAGCTGAATGTCTAGAATTACAACAATGATATGTAGCTGAATGTCTAGAATTACAACAATGATATGTAGCTGAATGTCTAGAATTACAACAATGATATGTAGCTGAATGTCTAGAATTACAACAACAATGATATGTAGCTGAATGTCTAGAATTACAACAATGATATGTAGCTGAATGTCTAGAATTACAACAATGATATGTAGCTGAATGTCTAGAATTACAACAACAATGATATGTAGCTGAATGTCTAGAATTACAACAACAATGATATGTAGCTGAATGTCTAGAATTACAACAATGATATGTAGCTGAATGTCTAGAATTACAACAATGATATGTAGCTGAATGTCTAGAATTACGACAACAATGATATGTAGCTGAATGTCTAGAATTACAACAATGATATGTAGCTGAATGTCTAGAATTACAACAATGATATGTAGCTGAATGTCTAGAATTACAACAACGATGATATGTAGCTGAATGTCTAGTATTACAACAACAATGATATGTAGCTGAATGTCTAGAATTACAACAACAATGATATGTAGCTGAATGTCTAGAATTACAACAACAATGATATGTAGCTGAATGTCTAGAATTACAACAACAATGATATGTAGCTGAATGTCTAGAATTACAACAATGATATGTAGCTGAATGTCTAGAATTACAACAATGATATGTAGCTGAATGTCTAGAATTACAACAATGATATGTAGCTGAATGTCTAGAATTACAACAACAATGATATGTAGCTGAATGTCTAGAATTACAACAATGATATGTAGCTGAATGTCTAGAATTACAACAATGATATGTAGCTGACTGTCTAGAATTACAACAACAATGATATGTAGCTGAATGTCTAGAATTACAACAACAATGATATGTAGCTGAATGTCTAGAATTACAACAATGATATGTAGCTGAATGTCTAGAATTACAACAATGATATGTAGCTGAATGTCTAGAATTACGACAACAATGATATGTAGCTGAATGTCTAGAATTACAACAATGATATGTAGCTGAATGTCTAGAATTACAACAATGATATGTAGCTGAGTGTCTAGAATTACAACAACGATGATATGTAGCTGAATGTCTAGAATTACAACAACAATGATATGTAGCTGAATGTCTAGAATTACAACAACAATGATATGTAGCTGAATGTCTAGAATTACAACAACAATGATATGTAGCTGAGTGTCTAGAATTACAACAACAATGATATGTAGCTGAATGTCTAGAATTACAACAACAATGATATGTAGCTGAATGTCTAGAATTACAACAATGATATGTAGCTGAATGTCTAGAATTACAACAACAATGATATGTAGCTGAATGTCTAGAATTACAACAACAATGATATGTAGCTGAATGTCTAGAATTACAACAATGATATGTAGCTGAATGTCTAGAATTACAACAACAATGATATGTAGCTGAATGTCTAGAATTACAACAACAATGATATGTAGCTGACTGTCTAGA
>NC_092089.1:5842936-5856863 GCF_045679555.1 Salvelinus alpinus | reverse complement strand
GCTGATGTCCATACTGTAGGAGATGAACAGGACTGTCTCCAACAGAGACAAATGTCCATACTGTAGGAGATGAACAGGACTGTCTCCAACAGAGACAGATGTCCATACTGTAGGAGATGAACAGGACTGTCTCCAACAGAGACAGATGTCCATACTGTAGGAGATGAACAGGACTGTCTCCAACAGAGACAGATGTCCATACTGTAGGAGATGAACAGGACTGTCTCCAACAGAGACAGATGTCCATACTGTAGGAGATGAACAGGACTGTCTCCAACAGAGACAGATGTCCATACTGTAGGAGATGAACAGGACTGTCTCCAACAGAGACAGATGTCCATACTGTAGGAGATGAACAGGACTGATTCCAACAGAGACAGATGTCCATACTGTAGGAGATGAACAGGACTGTCTCCAACAGAGACAGATGTCCATACTGTAGGAGATGAACAGGACTGTCTCCAACAGAGACAGATGTCCATACTGTAGGAGCTCAACAGGACTGATTCCAGCAGAGACAGATGTCCATACTGTAGGATATCAACAGGACTGATTCCAACAGAGACAAATGTCCATACTGTAGGAGATGAACAGGACTGTCTCCAACAGAGACAGATGTCCATACTGTAGGAGATGAACAGGACTGTCTCCAACAGAGACAGATGTCCATACTGTAGGAGATGAACAGGACTGTCTCCAACAGAGACAGATGTCCATACTGTAGGAGATGAACAGGACTGTCTCCAACAGAGACAGATGTCCATACTGTAGGAGATGGACAGGACTGACTACAGGGATTGAAACCTCTAAATGTCCCTGTATAACCACCCCTTAGTCTAAACCTCTAAATGGCCCTGTATAACCACCCCTTAGTCTAAACCTCTAAATGGCCCTGTATAACCATCCATTAGTCTAAACCTCTAAATGGCCCTGTATAACCACCCCTTAGTCTAAACCTCTAAATGGCCCTGTATAACCACCCCTTAGTCTAAACCTCTAAATGGCCCTGTATAACCACCCCTTAGTCTAAACCTCTAAATGGCCCTGTATAACCACCCCTTAGTCTAAACCTCTAAATGGCCCTGTATAACCACCCCTTAGTCTAAACCTCTAAATGGCCCTGTATAACCACCCCTTAGTCTAAACCTCTAAATGGCCCTGTATAACCAGCCCTTAGTCTAACCCTCTAAATGACCCTGTATAACCACCCCTTAGTCTAAACCTCTAAATGGCCCTGTATAACCACCCCTTAGTCTAAACCTCTAAATGGCCCTGTATAACCACCCCTTAGTCTAAACCTCTAAATGTCCCTGTATAACCACCCCTTAGTCTAACCCTCTAAATGGCCCTGTATAACCACCCCTTAGTCTAAGTTTACAATTGGCTCATTCATCCCCCTCCTCTCCCCTGTAACTTTTCCCCAGGTCGTTGCTGCAAATGAGAACGTGTTCTCAGTCAACTTACCTGGTAAAATAACGGTAAAATAAATAAATAAATAAATAAAAACCTCTAAATGTCCCTGTATAACCACCCCTTAGTCTAAACCTCTAAATGGCCCTGTATAACCACCCCTTAGTCTAAACCTCTAAATGGCCCTGTATAACCACCCCTTAGTCTAAACCTCTAAATGGCCCTGTATAACCACCCCTTAGTCTAAACCTCTAAATGGCCCTGTATAACCACCCCTTAGTCTAAACCTCTAAATGGCCCTGTATAACCACCCCTTAGTCTAAACCTCTAAATGGCCCTGTATAACCACCCCTTAGTCTAAACCTCTAAATGGCCCTGTATAACCACCCCTTAGTCTAAACCTCTAAATGACCCTGTATAACCACCCCTTAGTCTAAACCTCTAAATGGCCCTGTATAACCACCCCTTAGTCTAAACCTCTAAATGGCCCTGTATAACCACCCCTTAGTCTAAACCTCTAAATGGCCCTGTATAACCACCCCTTAGTCTAAACCTCTAAATGGCCCTGTATAACCACACCTTAGTCTAAACCTCTAAATGGCCCTGTATAACCAGCCCTTAGTCTAAACCTCTAAATGGCCCTGTATAACCACACCTTAGTCTAAACCTCTAAATGTCCCTGTATAACCACCCCTTAGTCTAAACCTCTAAATGGCCCTGTATAACCACCCCTTAGTCTAAACCTCTAAATGGCCCTGTATAACCACCCCTTAGTCTAAACCTCTAAATGGCCCTGTATAACCACCCCTTAGTCTAAACCTCTAAATGGCCCTGTATAACCACCCCTTAGTCTAAACCTCTAAATGTCCCTGTATAACCACCCCTTAGTCTAAACCTCTAAATGGCCCTGTATAACCACCCCTTAGTCTAAATCTCTAAATGGCCCTGTATAACCACCCCTTAGTATAAACCTCTAAATGGCCCTGTATAACCACCCCTTAGTCTAAACCTCTAAATGGCCCTGTATAACCACCCCTTAGTCTAAACCTCTAAATGCCCCTGTATAACCACCCCTTAGTCTAAACCTCTAAATGGCCCTGTATAACCACCCCTTAGTCTAAACCTCTAAATGGCCCTGTATAACCACCCCTTAGTCTAAACCTCTAAATGGCCCTGTATAACCACCCCTTAGTCTAAACCTCTAAATGGCCCTGTATAACCACCCCTTAGTCTAAACCTCTAAATGGCCCTGTATAACCACACCTTAGTCTAAACCTCTAAATGGCCCTGTATAACCACCCCTTAGTCTAAACCTCTAAATGGCCCTGTATAACCACCTGGTCTGTTTCTGCATCCCAAATGGACCCCTATTCCCTATTATAGTGCACTACTTTAGACCAGAGCCCTATGGAGCCCTATTCCCTATATAGTGCACTACTTTAGACCAGAGCCCTATGGAGCCCTATTCCCTATATAGTGCACTACTTTAGACCAGAGCCCTATGGAACCCTATTCCCTATATAGTGCACTACTTTAGATCAGAGCCCACCCTATTCCCTATATAGTGCACTACTTTAGACCAGGGCCCTATAGAACCCTATTCCCTATATAGTGCACTACTTTAGACCAGGACCCACCCTATTCCCTATATAGTGCACTACTTTAGACCATAACCCCGTGGGCCCTATATACGGAACAAGGATCCATTTGGGACACGTGTTTCTGGAGCTCACAGAGACTCCACCGCCCGAGGGGGAACTCATACACATTATGATTGATGAAACATAGTGATTATTTAGTCAGTTAAGAGGCCCATACAGCTGACGCTAGCTGACGGAGGTCCGGTCCTAACTGCCTCAGATGGGGCGTCTTCAGAGGCTTTGGGAAACGCTGAGCTGCAACTCGGGAAGGATTTATTGCCCAAGTCAAGTTCAATTCAGTTTAATTTGAATCTACAATTATAGTAATTAGGGCTTAGAATTAAAACACTAAGCAGAGGGAGGGAGGGAAAGAGAGAGAGAGGGAGAGGTAGAGATAGGGAGGGAAAGAGAGATAGAGGGAGAGAGAAGAGAGAGGGAGATGATAGAGAGGGATAGGTAGAGATAGGGAGGGAAAGAGAGAGAGAGAAGAGAGAGGGAGAGGTAGAGATAGGGAGGGAAAGAGAGAGAGAAGAGAGAGAGGTAGAGACATGGAGGGAAAGAGAGAGAGAAGAGATAGGTAGATATAGGGAGGGAAAGAGAGAGAGAAGAGAGAGAGGTAGAGATATGGAGGGAAAGAGAGAGAGAGGATAGAGAGAGGGCGAGAGAGAGGTGGAGATAGGGAGGGAAAGAGAGAGAGAAGAGAGAGATGTAGAGATAGGGAGGAAAAGAGAGAGAGAAGAGAGAGAGGTGGAGAGATAGGGAGGGAAAGAGAGAGGGAGAGAGAGCTGTATAGAGAGATAGACAGAGAGAGAGGTGTTACAGACAGAACACAGTCAGTCAGCATAAAGTGGGACTGAGTCACTGAGTCAGGCTCTGCAGCTCCTCTGCGGTCTCCCATGAGCCCACAGCTAAAAACCCGTGACAGGCGGCCATTACGGGGTCTACAGTTTCAATACAACGTATGAGAGGGACACGTACGGTGTGAGAAACTGCAGCCCATCTGCCTGTCATCTGCTGTAATGCCGCCATGAGAAACCCCTTTATTAACGCTAACAGCACCCCCCCCCCAACGTCCCCCCCCCCCCCAAACCCTCGATCCCCTAACGGAAGCCTGCTATTGATTACACTGATTACACTGTAAATACATTCACGCTTTGGCAAATTCTATCATATTTACAGAAGATCATAGACCTCGACAATTACTTGTATATACAGCCGAGGGGGCTTAACGTTGGCAGTGTTGAGAGAGACGAGCTGAATCTCCGTCCCAAAATTACACCCTAATTCCCTTATACGGCGCACTACTTTTTGACTAGGGGGGCCGTGGTCTAAAGTAGTGCACCGTATAAGGGAACAGGGGTGTCATTTGGTACGCCGCCTAACAGTCTGAGGAGACAGAGAGGAGTGACGAGCTAGCCTAGCTAGAGAGGAGTGACGAGCTAGCCTAGGGGCAGGAGGGGGAAACGTCCTCTGTTCTGTTTACAGTGAGATGCTGTGTATATTGACAGTCACCGTTTGCACTTTTTTAACATCTTAATTGCGAGAGTAATTTATCTCACCGGTGAGTTTACACCGTCGGAATACGTTAGTTATAAACACGAGAGTATTGGGACATGTGGAGACACTGACATGTGGTCGACCGTGGCCTGTTACACATATAATATCTTAATAAATTAATTTGTTCTGATTCCTCTCTGTTTACAAAGACTTTCATTGAAGTAGAATTACCAGAGGACTTTATTCCACCTCGTCAATCATAGATTATCTGATCTAACTTCTTCTAACTATAAAACACCCCACACACATTATCACGGGATAACACTCAGACAGGGTGGCATTATCACGGGATAACACTCAGACAGGGTGGCATTATCACGGGATAACACTCAGACAGGGTGGCATTATCAGGGGATAACACTCAGACAGGATGGGCATTATCAGGGGATAACACTCAGACAGGGTGGCATTATCAGGGGATATCACTCAGACAGGGTGGGCATTATCAGGGGATAACACTCAGACAGGGTGGCATTATCAGGGGATTACACTCAGACAGGGTGGCATTATCAGGGGATTACACTCAGACAGGTGGCATTATCAGGGGAAAACACTCAGACAGGGTGGGCATTATCAGGGGATAACACTCAGACAGGGTGGCATTATCAGGGGATTACACTCAGACAGGGTGGCATTATCAGGGGATAACACTCAGACAGGGTGGCATTATCAGGGGATAACACTCAGACAGGGTGGGCATTATCAGGGGATAACACTCAGACAGGGTGGGCATTATCAGGGGATAACACTCAGACATGATGTGCATTATCAGGGGATAACACTTAGACAGGGTGGCATTATCAGGGGATAACACTCAGACAGGGTGGGCATTATCAGGGGATAACACTCAGACAGGGTGGCATTATCAGGTGATAACAGTCATACAGGGTGGACATTATCATGGGATAACACTCAGACAGGGTGGAAATTGGTCCACAGACCACAGAGTGA
Source organism: Salvelinus alpinus (assembly GCF_045679555.1). Lineage (NCBI taxonomy): Eukaryota > Metazoa > Chordata > Actinopteri > Salmoniformes > Salmonidae > Salvelinus > Salvelinus alpinus. The sequence continues at coordinate 5,851,305 of NC_092089.1, read as the reverse complement.
AGGAAAAGCAGCCAACAAGTGCTCAGCATATGTGGGAACTCCTTCAAGACTGTTGGGAAATGATTCCAGGTGAAGCTGGTTGAGAGAATGCCAAGAGTGTGGAAAGTTGTCATCAAGGCAAAGGGTGGCTACTTTGAAGAATCTCAAATATAACATATATTTAGAGTTATTTAACACTTTGTTGGTTACTACATGATTCCATATGTGTTATTTCATAGTTTTGATGTCTTCACTATTATTCTACAATGTAAAAAATACCAAAAATAGAGAAAAACCCTGGAATGAGCAGGTGTGTCCAAACTTTTGACTGGTACTGTACATACACACACCCAAACACACACCCATACACCCTCCCGTATATACACCCCCACAGCCTCTCTCTCTGCTCCGACTAGGAGGGTGTTTTATAGCTCTGTTAAATCAGGCTTTATGGATCCACCATCGTGAGCCACTGCTGGTTTTTACAGACAGGATTGATTAAGAGGTTCACTATTGTCAATCTGGTTAGCATTAGTAGACTATGCATGCTACACTGTATATATATAGAGAGATATCTCTCCATCCCTCTCTCTCTCCATCTATATATAGAGATATCTCCCTCCCTCCCTCTCTCTCTCCATCTATATATATATATATATATATATATAAAGGCGCACTCTGCAATTGCTACATCCATTTATTTATTGTTTTACTTTTAAATTCCAAGATGTAGCCAATGATTCTTGATGAATATAATAACTTGTAAAAGCCTTTAATTTATAAACTAATATATAGCCTCAAAACATGTTTAAAACTATCATTTAGATATGTTGGATGGTCAAGTCCGTGCATCCGTAGCTCTGTCTAACTTTTGAGAGCGGCTACATGTCTTGAGTGGCATCTCTCAGCTGTTTACCGAAACAGTGACAGGGTGTCCCTTCGTTATTCGTTGGAACTGCAGAGCGGCCCTTTATTAACTGTCGTTTACAGCTTCAGCCCGACAAAAAGCTGCACAAACATGAAGACAAAATCTGTAAAATATCAGACTTCCTGTTCTGTTCCTCTGCTTTACTTCCATTGAACTTAAAAAAAAAAAAAAAACATTTCCTACTTATTCAAATGTCATTCTAATAAACAAAAACAAAAGAAAGCAGAATGAAACAAAATACAATGAGTTAATTCCCTGGAAGCTCCCCACGTCATGGAATTAAATACGTATGTTCAAATAACACAACTATTTCAAGGGGGGGGGTTAGTCTGTTGGGGGGGGGGGGGGGGGGTTAGTCCGTGGGGAGGGGGGTTAGTCCGGGGAGGGGGGGTTAGTCCGGGGAGGGGGGGGGTTTAGTCCGGGGGGGGGGGGGGGGGGGGGGTTAGTCCGTGGGGAGGGGGGTTAGTCCTGGGGGGGGGGGGGGTTTAGTCCGGGGAGGGGGGGGGTTAGTCCGTGGGGAGGGGGGTTAGTCCGGGGGGGGGGGGGGGGGGTTAGTCCGTGGGGAGGGGGGTTAGTCCGGGGGGGGGGGGGTTTAGTCCGTGGGGAGGGGGGTTAGTCCGGGGGGGGGGGGGGGGGGTTTAGTCCGGGGGGGGGGGGGGGGGTTTAGTCCGGGGGGGGGGGGGATTAGTCCGTGGGGAGGGGGGTTAGTCCGGGGAGGGGGGGTTCGTCCGGGGAGGGGGGTTAGTCCGGGGAGGAGGGGGTTTAGTCCGGGGGGGGTTAGTCCGTGGGGGGGGGGGGGGGGTTAGTCCGTGTCAGTATCCAGAAAGACGAGGGTGGTTTTAAAGCCCTGAAGCCCTGCTGCCCAGGACGCCAGGCCTATAACAGATTTCTCATCAGATAACGTCCAGAGACATTTATGTCGGCAGGAAACACAGACAAATAATGACAATAATCTGCAGCACAGATGCTTCCCGACGTCGGTTATTTCATCCTCCCTGAATCGCTCGAGACGACTGTTTATAATTCAGAGACGTATCCTAAGACCCACTCTCCAAACTACCGAAGGAGCGTATTTATACAAAGTGACATCTCTGGGATGAGAGTTATCCTCGTTCATTTAATGATCACATTCTGGAAGGATAGAGGCAGCAAGGAACATGTGATTTCACTACTGGTGCTCTTGAGGGAGTAGGGTTGATGAGAGAGAGAGAGAGAGAGAGAGAACGAGCGAGAGAGAGAGAGAGAGAACGAGAAAGAGAGAATGAGAGAGAGAACGAGAAAGAGAATGAGAGAACAAGAGAGAGGGAGAGAGAAAGAGCGAGAGAACGAGAGAGTGAGAACGAGAGAGAAAGAGCGAGAGAAAACGAGAGAGTGAGAACAAGAGAGTGAGAGAGAGCGAATGAGAGAGAGAACGAGAGAGAGAGAGAGAGAGAGAGAGAGCGAGAGAGAGAGAGAACGAGAGCGAGAGAGAAGGGTGAAATACAGCATTAGACAAGATAAATGAGGAGGAGAGAGGGATGTTGATTGGACTGTTCAACAGATATGTGAGATTGAACCCACTCATAGTGACTGAACTGGAATAAAGGCTTCATATATCAGTCAACTGGAATAAAGGCTTCATATATCAGTCAACTGGAATAAACACTTCATATATCAGTCAACTGGAATAATGACTTCATATATCAGTCAACTGGAATAAACACTTCATATATCAGTCAACTGGAATAAAGGCTTCATATATCAGTCAACTGGAATAATGGCTTCATATATCAGTCAACTGGAATAATGGCTTCATATATCAGTCAACTGGAATAAAGGCTTCATATATCAGTCAACTGGAATAATGGCTTCATATATCAGTCAACTGGAATAAAGGCTTCATATATCAGTCAACTGGAATAAAGGCTTCATATATCAGTCAACTGGAATAAAGGCTTCATATATCAGTCAACTGGAATAAAGACTTCATATATCAGTCAACTGGAATAAAGGTTTCATATATCAGAAATCTGGAATAAAGGCTTCATATATCAGTCAACTGGAATAAAGACTTCATATATCAGTCAACTGGAATAAAGGCTTCATATATCAGTCAACTGGAATAAAGGCTTCATATATCAGTCAACTGGAATAAAGGCTTCATATATCAGTCAACTGGAATAAAGGTTTCATATATCAGTCAACTGGAATAAAGGTTTCATATATCATACATCTGGAATAAAGGCTTCATATATCAGTCAACTGGAATAAAGACTTCATATATCAGTCAACTGGAATAAAGGCTTCATATATCAGTCAACTGGAATAAAGGCTTCATACATCAGTCAACTGGAATAAAGGATTCATATATCAGTCAACTGGAATAAAGGTCTCATATATCAGTCAACTGGAATAAAGGCTTCATATATCAGTCAACTGGAATAAAGGCTTCATGTATCAGTCAACTGGAATACAGGCTTCATATATCAGTCAACTGGAATAAAGGCTTCATATATCAGTCAACTGGAATAAAGGTTTCATTATCAGTCAATTGGAATAAAGACTTCATATATCAGTCAACTGGAATAAAGGATTCATATATCAGTCAACTGGAATAAAGGCTTCATATATCAGTCAACTGGAATAAAGGTTTGATATATCAGTCAACTGGAATAAAGGTTTCATTATCAGTCAACTGGAATAAAGACTTAATTTATCAGTCAACTGGAATAAATGCTTCATATATCAGTCAACTGGAATAAAGGTTTCATATATCAGTCATCTGGAATAAAGACTTCATATATCAGTCAACTGGAATAAAGGCTTCATATATCAGTCAACTGGAATAAAGGTTTCATTATCAGTCAACTGGAATAAAGGTTTGATATATCAGTCAACTGGAATAAAGACTTCATATATCAGTCAACTGGAATAAAGGCTTCATATATCAGTCAACTGGAATAAAGGTTTCATATATCAGTCAACTGGAATAAAGGCTTCATATATCAGTCAACTGGAATAAAGGCTTCATTTATCAGTCAACTGGAATAAAGGCTTCATATATCAGTCAACTGGAATACAGGCTTCATATATCAGTCAACTGGATAGGGTCAGTTGGTTATATCTGGAGTACTTCTCCTGTCTTATCCAGTGTCCTGTGTGAATTTAAGTATGCTCTCTCTAATTATCTCCTTCTCTCTTTCTTTCTCTCTCTCAGAGAACCTGAGCCCTAGGACCATACGTCAGGACTACCGGGCATGATGACTCCTTGCTGTCCCCAGTCCACCTGGCCTTGCTGCTATTCCAGTTTCAACTGTTCTGCCTGCGGTTATGGAACCCCTACCTGTCCCAGACCTGCTGTTTTCAACTCTTAATGATCGGCTATGAAAAGCCAACTGACATTTATTCCTGATTATTATTTGACCATGCTTGTCACTTATGAACATTTTGAACATCTTGGCCATGTTCTGTTATAATCTCCACCCGGCACAGCCAGAAGAGGACTGGCCACCCCTGATAGCCTGGTTCCTCTCTAGGTTTCATCCTATGTTCTGGCCTTTCTAGGGAGTTTTTCCTAGCCACCGTGCTTCTACACCTGCATTGCTTGCTGTTTGGGGTTTTCGGCTGGGTTTCTGTACAGCACTTCGAGATATTAGCTGATGTACGAAGGGCTATATAAAATAAACTTGATTTGATTTGATTTGGAATAAAGGCTTCATATATCAGTCAACTGGAATAAAGGTTTCATATATCAGTCAACTGGAATAAAGGTTTCATATATCAGTCAACTGGAATAAAGGCTTCATATATCAGTCATCTGGAATAATGACTTCATATATCAGTCAACTGGAATAAAGGCTTCATATATCAGTCATCTGGAATAATGACTTCATATATCAGTCAACTGGAATAAAGGCTTCATATATCAGTCATCTGGAATAATGACTTCATATATCAGTCAACTGGAATAAAGGCTTCATATATCAGTCATCTGGAATAATGACTTCATATATCAGACATCTGGAATAAAGGCTTCATACAGTGGGGCAAAAAAGTATTTAGTCAGCCACCAATTGTGCAAGTTCTCCCACTTAAAAAGATGAGAGAGGCCTGTAATTTTCATCATAGGTACACTTCAACTATGACAGACAAAATGAGAAAAAAATCCAGAAAATCACATTGTAGGATTTTTTATGAATTTATTTGCAAATTATGGTGGAAAATAAGTATTTGGTCAATAACAAAAGTTTATCTCAATACTTTGTTATATACCCTTTGTTGGCAATGACAGAGGTCAAACGTTTTCTGTAAGTCTTCACAAGGTTTTCACACACTGTTGCTGGTATTTTGGCCCATTCCTCCATGCAGATCTCCTCTAGAGCAGTGATGTTTTGGGGCTGTTGCTGGGCAACACGGACTTTCAACTCCCTCCAAAGATTTTCTATGGGGTTGAGATTTGGAGACTGGCTAGGCCACTCCAGGACCTTGAAATGCTTCTTACGAAGCCACTCCTTCGTTGCCCGGGCGGTGTGTTTGGGATCATTGTCATGCTGAAAGACCCAGCCACGTTTCATCTTCAATGCCCTTGCTGATGGAAGGAGGTTTTCACTCAAAATCTCACGATACATGGCCCCATTCATTCTTTCCTTTACACGGATCAGTCGTCCTGGTCCCTTTGCAGAAAAACAGCCCCAAAGCATGATGTTTCCACCCCCATGCTTCACAGTAGGTATGGTGTTCTTTGGATGCAACTCAGCATTCTTTGTCCTCCAAACACGACGAGTTGAGTTTTTACCAAAAAGTTCTATTTTGGTTTCATCTGACCATATGACGTTCTCCCAATCTTCTTCTGGATCATCCAAATGCTCTCTAGCGAACTTCAGATGGGCCTGGACATGTACTGGCTTAAGCAGGGGGACACGTCTGGCACTGCAGGATTTGAGTCCCTGGCAGCGTAGTGTGTTACTGATGGTAGGCTTTGTTACTTTGGTCCCAGCTCTCTGCAGGTCATTCACTAGGTCCCCCGTGTGGTTCTGGGATTTTTGCTCACCGTTCTTGTGATCATTTTGACCCCACGGGGTGAGATCTTGCGTGGAGCCCCAGATCAAGGGAGATTATCAATGGTCTTGTATGTCTTCCATTTCCTAATAATTGCTCCCACAGTTGATTTCTTCAAACCAAGCTGCTTACCTATTGCAGATTCAGTCTTCCCAGCCTGGTGCAGGTCTACAATTTTGTTTCTGGTGTCCTTTGACAGCTCTTTGGTCTTGGCCATAGTGGAGTTTGGAGTGTGACTGTTTGAGGTTGTGGACAGGTGTCTTTTATCAACTGGAATACAGGCTTCATATATCAGTCAACTGGAATACAGGCTTCATATATCAGTCAACTGGAATACAGGCTTCATATATCAGTCAACTGGAATAAAGACTTCATATATCAGTCAACTGGAATACAGGCTTCATATATCAGTCAACTGGAATATATACTTCATATATCAGTCATCTGGAATAAAGGCTTCATATATCAGTCAACTGGAATAAAGGCTTCATATATCAGGGCAGTTAGCAACACATGTCGCTGGTGAGCAGTTAGCAACACATGTCTCTGGTGGGCAGTTAGTAACACATGTCTCTGGTGGGCAGTTAGCAACACATGTCGTTGGTGGGCAGTTAGCAACACATGTCTCTGGTGGGCAGTTAGTAACACATGTCTCTGGTGGGCAGTTAGTAACACATGTCGTTGGTGGGCAGTTAGCAACACATGTCCCTGGTGGGCAGTTAGCAACACATGTCTCTGGAGGGCAGTTAGCAACACATGTCGCTGGTGGGCAGTTAGCAACACATGTCGCTGGTGGGCAGTTAGCAACACATGTCTCTGGTGGGCAGTTAGCAACACATGTCTCTGGTGGGCAGTTAGCAACACATGTCTCTGGAGGGCAGTTAGCAACACATGTCTCTGGAGGGCAGTTAGCAACACATGTTGCTGGAGGGCAGTTAGCAACACATGTCCCTGGTGGGCAGTTAGCAACACATGTCTCTGGTGGGCAGTTAGCAACACATGTCTCTGGTGGGCAGTTAGCAACACATGTCTCTGGTGGGCAGTTAGCAACACATGTCTATGGTGGGCAGTTAGCAACACATGTCTCTGGTGGGCAGTTAGCAACACATGTCCCTGGTGGGCAGTTAGCAACACATGTCCCTGGTGGGCAGTTAGCAACACATGTCTCTGGTGGGCAGTTAGCAACACATGTCTCTGGAGGGCAGTTAGCAACACATGTCTCTGGAGGGCAGTTAGCAACACATGTCTCTGGTGGGCAGTTAGCAACACATGTCTCTGGAGGGCAGTTAGCAACACATGTCTCTGGAGGGCAGTTAGCAACACATGTCTCTGGAGGGCAGTTAGCAACACATGTCTCTGGAGGGCAGTTAGCAACACATGTCGCTGGAGGGCAGTTAGCAACACATGTCTCTGGAGGGCAGTTAGTAACACATGTCTCTGGTGGGCAGTTAGCAACACATGTCTCTGGTGGACAGTTAGCAACACATGTCTCTGGAGGGCAGTTAGCAACACATGTCTCTGGTGGGCAGTTAGCAACACATGTCTCTGGTGGGCAGTTAGCAACACATGTCTCTGGAGGGCAGTTAGCAACACATGTCTCTGGTGGGCAGTTAGCAACACATGTCGCTGGTGGGCAGTTAGCAACACATGTCGCTGGTGGGCAGTTAGCAACACATGTCTCTGGTGGGCAGTTAGCAACACATGTCTCTGGAGGGCAGTTAGCAACACATGTCGCTGGTGGGCAGTTAGCAACACATGTCTCTGGGGGGCAGTTAGCAACACATGTCGCTGGGGGGCAGTTAGCAACACATGTCGCTGGTGGGCAGTTAGCAACACATGTCTCTGGAGGGCAGTTAGCAACACATGTCGCTGGTGGGCAGTTAGCAACACATGTCTCTGGGGGGCAGTTAGCAACACATGTCGCTGGTGGGCAGTTAGCAACACATGTCGCTGGTGGGCAGTTAGCAACACATGTCTCTGGTGGGCAGTTAGCAACACATGTCTCTGGTGGGCAGTTAGCAACACATGTCTCTGGTGGGCAGTTAGCAACACATGTCGCTGGGGGGCAGTTAGCAACACATGTCTCTGGTGGGCAGTTAGCAACACATGTCTCTGGTGGGCAGTTAGCAACACATGTCTCTGGAGGGCAGTTAGCAACACATGTCTCTGGTGGGCAGTTAGCAACACATGTCTCTGGAGGGCAGTTAGCAACACATGTCTCTGGTGGGGCAGTTAGCAACACATGTCTCTGGAGGGCAGTTAGCAACACATGTCTCTGGTGGGGCAGTTAGCAACACATGTCTCTGGTGGGGCAGTTAGCAACACATGTCTCTGGAGGGCAGTTAGCAACACATGTCTCTGGTGGGGCAGTTAGCAACACATGTCTCTGGAGGGCAGTTAGCAACACATGTCTCTGGTGGGGCAG
>NC_092089.1:5822936-5835436 GCF_045679555.1 Salvelinus alpinus | reverse complement strand
GAGCAGAGAGCCACAGAGTGGAGCAGAGAGCCACCGAGTGGAGCAGAGAGCCACCGAGTGGAGCAGAGAGCCACAGAGTGGAGCAGAGAGCCACAGAGTGGAGCAGAGAGCCACAGAGTGGAGCAGAGAGCCACAGAGTGGAGCAGAGAGCCACAGAGTGGAGCAGAGAGCCACAGAGTGGAGCAGAGAGCCACAGAGTGGAGCAGAGAGCCACAGAGTGTTTGTGTCTTCACACGGGGACATCTGAAAGGCATCGGCACATTCCTGAGGTTTCTCCCTCCTGCGGGAACGTCGACAGTATTCCATCCACCTACCGGGTGACAGAGGGATCTCTGGTAGCTGGATCACTAGAGGAACGTGGACAGTGGTCCATCCACCTACCGGGTGACAGAGGGATCTCTGGTAGCTGGACCACTAGAGGAACGTTGACAGTGGTCCATCCACCTACCGGGTGACAGAGGGATCTCTGGTAGAGGAACGTGGACAGTGGTCCATCCACCTACCGGGTGACAGAGGGATCTCTGGTAGAGGAACGTGGACAGTGGTCCATCCACCTACCGGGTGACAGAGGGATCTCTGGTAGAGGAACGTGGACAGTGGTCCATCCACCTACCGGGTGACAGAGGGATCTCTGGTAGAGGAACGTGGACAGTGGTCCATCCACCTACCGGGTGACAGAGGGATCTCTGGTAGAGGAACGTTGGCAGTGGTCCATCCACCTACCGGGTGACAGAGGGATCTCTGGTAGCTGGAACACTAGAGAAACGTTGGCAGTGGTCCATCCACCTACCGGGTGACAGAGGGATCTCTGGTAGAGGAACGTTGGCTGTGGTCCATCCACCTACCGGGTGACAGAGGGATCTCTGGTAGAGGAACGTGGACAGTGGTCCATCCACCTACCGGGTGACAGAGGGATCTCTGGTAGAGGAACGTGGACAGTGGTCCATCCACCTACCGGGTGACAGAGGGATCTCTGGTAGAGGAACGTTGGCAGTGGTCCATCCACCTACCGGGTGACAGAGGGATCTCTGGTAGCTGGAACACTAGAGGAACGTTGGCAGTGGTCCATCCACCTACCGGGTGACAGAGGGATCTCTGGTAGAGGAACGTTGGCAGTGGTCCATCCACCTACCGGGTGACAGAGGGATCTCTGGTAGAGGAACGTTGGCAGTGGTCCATCCACCTACCGGGTGACAGAGGGATCTCTGGTAGCTGGACCACTAGAGGAACGTTGACAGTGGTCCATCCACCTACCGGGTGACAGAGGGATCTCTGGTAGCTGGATCACTAGAGGAACGTTGACAGTGGTCCATCCACCTACCGGGTGACAGAGGGATCTCTGGTAGCTGGAATATTAGAGGAACGTTGACAGGATGTTGGAGGACCACTAGAGGAACGTTGGCATGTTGGAGGAATATTACTAGAATGTTTCCTATCAGATGTCAGCGTACCGAGGCAGCTTCCCCACGACCCTTTCCCTGTCCCTGTCCCTGTCCTTGTCCCTGTCCTTGTTCCTGTCCCTGTTCCTGTCCCTGTCCCTGTCCCTGTCCCTGTCCTTGTTCCTGTCCCTGTCCCTGTTCCTGTCCCTGTTCCTGTCCCTGTCCACGACCCTGACCCTGTCCCCGTCCTTGTCCCTGTCCCTGTCCTTGTCCCTGTCCTTGTTCCTGTCCCTGTCCCTGTCCCTGTTCCTGTCCCTGTCCTTGTTCCTGTTCCTGTCCACCACCCTGTCCCTGTTCCTGTCCCTGTCCACGACCCTGTCCCTGTCCCCGTCCTTGTCCCTGTCCTTGTCCCTGTCCTTGTTCCTGTCCCTGTTCCTGTCCCTTGTTCCTGTCCCTGTTCCTGTCCACCACCCTGTCCCTGTTCCTGTCCCTGTCCACGACCCTGTCCCTGTCCCCGTCCTTGTCCCTGTCCTTGTCCCTGTCCTTGTCCCTGTCCTTGTTCCTGTCCCTGTTCCTGTCCCTGTCCTTGTTCCTGTCCCTGTTCCTGTCCACCACCCTGTCCCTGTTCCTGTCCCTGTCCACGACCCTGTCCCTGTCCCCGTCCTTGTCCCTGTCCTTGTCCTTGTCCTTGTCCCTGTCCTTGTCCCTGTCCTTGTTCCTGTCCCTTGTTCCTGTCCACCACCCTGTCCCTGTCCCTGTCCCTGTCCACGACCCTGTCCCTGTCCACGACCCTGTCCCTGTCCACGACCCTGTCCTAATCAGTCTGATGGAGACAATACTGTAGGGACCATCTCACACAGAGAGACAGAGAGACAGAGAGAGAGAGAGAGACAGAGAGAGACAGAGAGAGAGAGAGAGAGAGAGAGAGAGAGGGGAAAGGTGACTCACTGATGGACGGAAAGACGACTCAAAGTCACCCCGACAGGAAGCTCAAATGTCAAAATATCAGGTGCAGTAGTGACAACAGAAAAATACCATAGTATGACTGACACACACACACACACACAGACAGAGAGCGGTGTAACACTAGTAGAACCCTTGCATTACTCTGTTTGGTAAAAACTGGGAGCTCCCCAGATCAACTGTCCATCCGACCAGTCCAGCAGAGTGTGTGTGTGTGTGTGTGTGTGTGTGTGTGTGTGTGTGTGTGTGTGTGTGTGTGTAACAGGTCAGATCAGCAGAGCAGTATGTATTCTTAGGGACCAATCCTCCTTCTCCATCCTGCCACAGGAAGGTCCTGCCGTTCGGCTCCACTACCGGATCACAGAGTCACCGCTCCACACTGCAGTCCTGACGCATCGGATCAGAACCTTTATGAGGCCGGGACAGCTGAGGAGTGATCCTCTACCCTCCCTGTCCCTCTGAATCCTAAACCCCTCTCCCCCCTCTGAGATATATATAGAGAGAGACAGAGAGACATGGAGAGAGAGAGACAGATATAGAGACATATATAGAGACAGAGAGACAGATAGAGAGAGATACAGATACAGAGAGACAGAGAGAGACAGAGACAGATACAGAGATACAGATACAAGGAGACAGAGACAGAGAGGGAGATCACGAAAAGAGACGTTAAATTCTTCAACCACCTAAAAGGAAGTGATTCCCAAAGCTTCCATAACAAAGCCATCACCTACAGAGAGATGAATCTGGAGAAGAGTCCCCTAAGCAAGCTGGTCCTAGGGCTCTGTTCACAAACACAAACAGACCCCACAGAGCCCCAGGACAACAGCACAATTAGACCCAACTATGAGAAAACAAAAAGATAATTACTTGACACATTGGAAAGAATTAACAAAAAAACAGAGCAAACTAGAATGCTATTTGGCCCTAAACAGAGAGTACACAGTGGCAGAATACCTGACCACTGTGACTGACCCAAACTTAAGGAAAGCTTTGACTATGTACAATCCCTCCGTCACCCCCTCCGTCAGCCCCTCCGTCAGCCCCTCAGTCAGCCCCTCCGTCACCCCCTCCGTCAGCCCCTCCGTCACCCCCTCCGTCACCCCCTCCGTCACCCCCTCCGTCAGCCCCTCAGTCAGCCCCTCAGTCAGCCCCTCCGTCAGCCCCTACGTCAGCCCCTCCGTCAGCCTCAGTCACCCCCTCCGTCACCCCCTCATTCACCCCCTCCGTCAGCCACTCCGTCAGACAGGGGAGACTACATCAGAGAGACATGGGAGACTACATCAGAGAGACAGGGGAGACTACAGCAGAGAGACAGGGGAGACTACAGCAGAGAGACATGGGAGACTACAGCAGAGAGACAGGGGAGACTACATCAGAGAGACAGGGGAGACTACAGCAGAGAGACAGGGGAGACTACATCAGAGAGACAGGGGAGACTACAGCAGAGAGACAGGGGAGACTACAGCAGAGAGACATGGGAGACTACATCAGAGAGACAGGGGAGACTACAGCAGAGAGACAGGGGAGACTACAGCAGAGAGACATGGGAGACTACATCAGAGAGACAGGGGAGACTACAGCAGAGAGACATGGGAGACTACATCAGAGAGACAGGGGAGACTACAGCAGAGAGACAGGGGAGACTACATCAGAGAGACAGGGGAGACTACAGCAGAGAGACAGGGGAGACTACAGCAGAGAGACAGGGGAGAGTACAGCAGAGAGACAGGGGAGACTACAGCAGAGAGACAGGGGAGACTACAGCAGAGAGACAGGAGAGACTACAGCATAGAGACAGGGGAGACTACAGCAGAGAGACATGGGAGACTACAGCAGAGAGACAGGGGAAACTACAGCAGAGAGACAGGGGAGACTACAGCAGAGAGACAGGGGAGACTACAGCAGAGAGACAGGGGAGACTACAGCAGAGAGACAGGGGAGACTACATCAGAGAGACAGGGGAGACTACATCAGAGAGACAGGGGAGACTACATCAGAGAGACAGGGGAGACTACAGCAGAGAGACAGGGGAGACTACAGCAGAGAGACAGGGGAGACTACAGCAGAGAGACAGGGAAACCTACAGCAGAGAGACAGGGGAACGTTTGACAGGAAGACATACAGACTGGTTTAGCGTATGACAGGAAGACAGACTGGAATAAACCACTAATCCCACTAAACGTTCAGTGTTGTGGTTCCTCGTCTCACAGAGCAGAAACCCAGACAGGAACTTCAGAGGAACCACAGATCTTCAGGGAACGAACGAAAAGCTGTAGACAGCAGATACCAGAACACAGAAACACACAGTCTCTATCCCCCTCTAAGAGGAAACACACAGTCTCTATCCCCCTCTAATAGAAACACACAGTCTCTATCCCCCTCTAAGAGGAAACACACAGTCTCTATCCCCCTCTAAGAGGAATCACACAGTCTCTATCCCCCTCTAACAGAAACACACAGTCTCTATCCCCCTCTAATAGAAACACACAGTCTCTATCCCCCTCTAAGAGGAACACACGGTCTCTATCCCCCTCTGAGGAACACACAGTCTCTATCCCCCTCTAAGAGGAACACACAGTCTCTATCCCCCTCTAAGAGGAAACACACAGTCTCTATCCCCCTCTAAGAGGAACACACGGTCTCTATCCCCCTCTAAGAGGAACACACAGTCTCTATCCCCCTCTAAGAGGAACACACAGTCTCTATCCCCCTCTAAGAGGAACACACGGTCTCTATCCCCCTCTAAGAGGAAACACACGGTCTCTATCCCCCTCTAAGAGGAACACACGGTCTCTATCCCCCTCTAAGAGGAACACACGGTCTCTATCCCCCTCTAAGAGGAACACACGGTCTCTATCCCCCTCTAAGAGGAACACACGGTCTCTATCCCCCTCTAAGAGGAAACACACGGTCTCTATCCCCCTCTAACAGAAACCCCCAGGTATCCCACAACTATCCTCGACCAGAGAGAGACAGAAGTGTCCTGTCCTCCAGCCCGCAGGAAGTTGATAAAGTAGAGCCATTCATTGGATGACAGGCAAGCCAACACAGAGTACTCAGTCACACAGCTGTCCGGCTCATATCTCCCTTCCTGCTCTCCTGCGAACGCGACTCAACAAACACAAAACCAGCTCTTCTAATGATTACTAACGACAGTGGATGTGACGTTCTCTCTCTCTGGGAAATCAGCTCACATGTTATCTGATACGTAACGTAATATATCAGCAGAGGACACCGAGAGGAAACCCTGGATGTTCATCAAGACTTTCCCACAGAAACATTTACAAAACAAAACCTGGAGAAAAACAGAAACCTTCCACCTCAAAGCTCCCGAGTGGCGCAGCGGTCTACGGCATTGCATCTCAGTGCTAGAGGCGTCACTACAGACACCCTGGTTCGATTCCAGGCTGTATCGCAGCGGTCTACGGCAGTGCATCTCAGTGCTAGAGGTGTCACTACAGACCCTGGTTCGATTCCAGGCTGTATCGCAGCGGTCTACAGGCACTGCAGCTCAGTGCTAGAGGCACTCTACATACACCCTGATTGGGTGTCCCATATTGCGGCGCACAATTGGCCCAGCGTCGTCCGGGTTTGGCCGGTGTAGGCCGTCCATTGTAAATAAGAATTTGTTCTTAACTGACTAGTTAAATAAAAAATAAACATAAATAAAAAGGTCTATAAGTTCTCTGGGGGTTTTTGTTCCGACTTCTCTTCACATTACATCTAAAATCATTCTGAACACCAGAAACATATTCTAGATTATTCCAAATATCTTCTGTTGGACCTGAGACACAAACTCCTCTGATTCAAACCATAAATTCAGAAAATAACTTTTAATAAAAACTCATGTTTGATTTACTCCACTGAGAAGAGTCCCATTTTTAAAACAATTTAGTGGAGCATTAATGGTGAGTGTCCCAGTGATGTATCTCTGCTGGGGAACCAGAGCCAGGTGTTTCATTTACTGACTGACAAACCCTCTGTTTACTCTGGCTACGCTCTCCCGTCCCTCTACCCTTCCCTTCCCTCCTTCCTCTATCCTTCCCTCCTTCCTCTACCCTTCCCTCCTTCCCTCCACCCTTCCCTCCTCCCTCTACCCTTCCCTCCTCCCTCTACTCCTCCCTCCACCCTTCCCTCTACCCTTCCCTCCTGCCTCTACCCTTCCCTCCTTCCCTCTACCCTTCCCTCCTTCCCTCTACCCTTCCCTCCTTCCCTCTACCCTTCCCTCCTTCCCTCTACCCTTCCCTCCTCCCTCTACCCTTCCCTCCTCCCTCTACCCTGCCATCCTGCCTCTACCTTTCCCTCCTTCCCTCCACCCTTCCCTCCCCATTCCTCCTTCCCTTCCCTCCTTCCCTCTACCCTTCCCTCCCTCCTTCCCTTCCCTTCTACCCTTCCCTCCTGCCTCTACCCTTCCCTACTTCCCTTTACCCTTCCCTCCTTCTCTTCCCTCCTCCCTTCCATCCTTCCTCTACCCTTCCCTCCTTCCCTCTACCCCCACCCTCCCTCTACCCTTCCCTCTTCCCTTCCCTCCTTCCTCTACCCTTCCCTCCTTCCCTCTACCCTTCCATCCTTCCCTCTACCCTTCCCTCCTTCCCTCTACCCTTCCCTCCTTCCCTCTACTCCTTCCCTTCCCTTTACCCTTCCCTCCTTCCTCTACCCTTCCCTCCTTCCCTCTACTCCTTCCCTTCCCTCCACCCTTCCCTTCCTTCCCTCTACCCTTCCCTCCACCCTTCCCTCCTTCCCTCTACCCTTCCCTCCTTCCCTCTACCCTTCCCTCCTTCCCTCTACCCTTCCCCTCCTTCCCTCCTTCCTCTACCCTTCCCTCATTCCCTCTACACTTCCCTCCTTCCTCTCCCCTTCCCTCCTTCCCTCTACACTTCCCTCCTTCCTCTCCCCTTCCCTCCTTCCCATCCCTCCTTCCCTCTACACTTCCCTCCTCCCCTTCTACCCTTACATCAATGTTTGTTTTCTTCTCTCAATTCAATTCAATGTAAATTTAAGGCTTTTATTGACATGGGAAACATATTGCCAAAGCAAGAGAAATAAACAATAAAAATGAACAGTAAACATTACACTCACAGAAGTTCCAAAAGAATAAAGACATTTCAAATGTCATATTATTTATATACAGTGTTGTAACGATGTGCAAATGGTTAAAGTACACAAGGATAAATAAGCATAAATATGGGTTGTATTTACAATGGTGTTTGTTCTTCACTGGTTGCCCTTTTCTTGTGGCAACAGGTCACAAATCTTGCTGCTGTGATTTCACCCAGTAGATATGGGAGTTTATCAAAATTGGATTTGTTTTCAAATTCTTTGTGGATCTGTGTAATCTGAGGGAAATATGTCTCTCTAATATGGTCATACATTGGGCAGGAGGTTAGGAAGTGCAGCTCAGTTTCCACCTCATTTTGTGGGCAGTGTGCACATAGCCTGTCTTCTCTTGAGAGCCATGTCTGCCTACGGCGGCCTTTCTCAATAGCAAGGCTATGCTCACTGAGTCTGTACATAGTCAAAGCTTTCCTTAAGTTTGGGTCAGTCACAGTGGTCAGGTATTCTGCCACTGTGTACTCTCTGTTTAGGGCCAAATAGCATTCTAGTTTGCTCTGTTTTTTTGTTAATTCTTTCCAATGTGTCAAGTAATTCTATTTTTGTTAAGAGGGACATGGGGTCTGTTTCCTCAATCCCTACAGAGAGAGGGACATGGGGTCTGTTTCCTCCATCCCTACAGAGAGAGGGACATGGGGTCTGTTTCCTCCATCCCTACAGAGAGAGGGACACGGGGCCTGTTTCCTCCATCCCTACAGAGAGAGGGACATGGGGTCTGTTTCCTCCATCCCTACAGAGAGAGGGACATGGGGCCTGTTTCCTCCATCCCTACAGAGAGAGGGACATGGGGTCTGTTTCCTCCATCCCTACAGAGAGAGGGACATGGGGCCTGTTTCCTCCATCCCTACAGAGAGAGGGACATGGGGCCTGTTTCCTCCATCCCTACAGAGAGAGGGACACGGGGCCTGTTTCCTCCATCCCTACAGAGAGAGGGACATGGGGTCTGTTTCCTCCATCCATACAGAGAGAGGGACACGGGGCCTGTTTCCTCCATCCCTACAGAGAGAGGGACATGGGGCCTGTTTCCTCCATCCCTACAGAGAGAGGGACATGGGGCCTGTTTCCTCCATCCATACAGAGAGAGGGACACGGGGCCTGTTCAGGAATGTCCTACTGTTACGTCTCTAAACGAGGACATGTTATTTACCTCAGCTACGAGGACATGTTATTTACCTCAGCTACTGAGCATGTTATTTACCTCAGCTACTGAGCATGTTATTTACCTCAGCTACTGAGCATGTTATTTACCTCAGCTACTGAGCATGACAGCGTATCACATGACATCCCCGATCAGAGATGTTTAAGTTAAATCAAGAGAGTCATTGTGGGAAGAAGCACAGCGTTCTTGAAACAACTGTTTGTGTGTTTGTGTGTTTGTGTGTTTGTTTACACCTCTTGTTTAGAGGAGAGCTGACCGTGGGACACGGGGCCTGTTTCCTGACCGCGTCGATCACTAAGCACATCGATCTGAACATAACGGGAATGAAAAGAGATTCCTGGAGATGGTTTGTAGCTGGTAAAACTCTGGTAAAACTCTGGTTTAAATAACAGTCACACAACGTTTAACAAAAATAGTAAATACATGTTTTTAACAAAAGGGAGTTGTTGACTCGTCTCTCTGTGTGTTTAAAGTACTGAGGACCAGTAGATGGTGTGTCTGGTTAACCCTCGGGGAACACGGCGTTCTGACAGGGTGCATTGTGGTCTTCTGACAGGGTGCATTGTGGTCTTCTGACAGGGTGCATTGTGGTCTTCTGACAGGGTGCATTGTGGTCTTCTGACAGGGTGCATTGTGGTCTTCTGACAGGGTGCATTGTGGTCTTCTGACAGGGTGCATTGTGGTTTTCTGACAGGGTGCATTGTGGTCTTCTGACAGGGTGCATTGTGGTCTTCTGACAGGGTGCATTGTGGTCTTCTGACAGGGTGCATTGTGGTGTTCTGACAGGGTGCATTGTGGTCTTCTGACAGGGTGCATTGTGGTCTTCTGACAGGGTGCATTGTGGTCTTCTGACAGGGTGCATTGTGGTCTTCTGACAGGGTGCATTGTGGTCTTCTGACAGGGTGCATTGTGGTCTTCTGACAGGGTGCATTGTGGTCTTCTGACAGGGTGCATTGTGGTCTTCTGACAGGGTGCATTGTGGTCTTCTGACAGGGTGCATTGTGGTGTTCTGACAGGGTGCATTGTGGTCTTCTGACAGGGTGCATTGTGGTCTTCTGACAGGGTGCATTGTGGTCTTCTGACAGGGTGCATTGTGGTCTTCTGACAGGGTGCATTGTGGTCTTCTGACAGGGTGCATTGTGGTCTTCTGACAGGGTGCATTGTGGTCTTCTGACAGGGTGCATTGTGGTCTTCTGACAGGGTGCATTGTGGTCTTCTGACAGGGTGCATTGTGGTCTTCTGACAGGGTGCATTGTGGTCTTCTGACAGGGTGCATTGTGGTCTTCTGACAGGGTGCATTGTGGTCTTCTGACAGGGTGCATTGTGGTCTTCTGACGAGACGCTTGGCTCTGAGATCACAATGTAGCAGCGGAGCTAAACCTCACACACACACACACACACACACACACACACACACACACACACACACACACACACACACACACACACACACACACACACACACACACACACACACACACACACACACACACACACACACACACACACACACACACACACACACACACACAGACAGACAGACAGACAGACAGACATACAGACAGACAGACAGACAGGGCTCCAATACTACAGGGCTCCAATACTACAGGGCTCCAATACTACAGGGCTCCTATACTATAGGGCTCCTATACTACAGGGCTCCTATACTACAGGGCTCCAATACTACAGGGCTCCTATACTATAGGGCTCCTATACTACAGGGCTCCTATACTACAGGGCTCCTATACTACAGGGCTCCAATACTACAGGGATCCAATACTACAGGGCTCCTATACTACAGGGCTCCTATACTACAGGGATCCAATACTACAGGGCTCCAATACTACAGGGATCCAATACTACAGGGCTCCAATACTACAGGGCTCCTATACTACAGGGCTCCAATACTACAGGGCTCCTATACTACAGGGCTCCAATACTACAGGGCTCCAATACTACAGGGCTCCTATACTACAGGGATCCAATACTACAGGGCTCCTATACTACAGGGCTCCTATACTACAGGGATCCAATATTACAGGGATCCAATACTACAGGGCTCCTATACTACAGGGCTCCAATACTACAGGGCTCCAATACTACAGGACTCCTATACTACAGGGCTCCAATACTACAGGGCTCCAATACTACAATACTACAGGGCTCCAATACTACAGGGCTCCTATACTACAGGGCTCCAATACTACAGGGCTCCTATACTACAGGGCTCCAATACTACAATACTACAGGGCTCCAATACTACAGGGCTCCTATACTACAGGGCTCCAATACTACAGGGCTCCAATACTACAGGGCTCCTATACTACAGGGCTCCTATACTACAGGGCTCCAATACTACAGGGCTCCTATACTATAGGGCTCCTATACTACAGGGCTCCTATACTACAGGGCTCCAATACTACAGGGCTCCTATACTATAGGGCTCCTATACTACAGGGCTCCTATACTACAGGGCTCCTATACTACAGGGCTCCAATACTACAGGGATCCAATACTACAGGGCTCCTATACTACAGGGCTCCTATACTACAGGGATCCAATACTACAGGGCTCCAATACTACAGGGATCCAATACTACAGGGCTCCAATACTACAGGGCTCCTATACTACAGGGCTCCAATACTACAGGGCTCCTATACTACAGGGCTCCAATACTACAGGGCTCCAATACTACAGGGCTCCTATACTACAGGGATCCAATACTACAGGGCTCCTATACTACAGGGCTCCTATACTACAGGGATCCAATATTACAGGGATCCAATACTACAGGGCTCCTATACTACAGGGCTCCAATACTACAGGGCTCCAATACTACAGGACTCCTATACTACAGGGCTCCAATACTACAGGGCTCCAATACTACAATACTACAGGGCTCCAATACTACAGGGCTCCTATACTACAGGGCTCCAATACTACAGGGCTCCTATACTACAGGGCTCCAATACTACAATACTACAGGGCTCCAATACTACAGGGCTCCTATACTACAGGGCTCCAATACTACAGGGCTCCAATACTACAGGGCTCCTATACTACAGGGCTCCTATACTACAGGGCTCCAATACTACAGGGCTCCTATACTATAGGGCTCCTATACTACAGGGCTCCTATACTACAGGGCTCCAATACTACAGGGCTCCTATACTATAGGGCTCCTATACTACAGGGCTCCTATACTACAGGGCTCCTATACTACAGGGCTCCAATACTACAGGGATCCAATACTACAGGGCTCCTATACTACAGGGCTCCTATACTACAGGGATCCAATACTACAGGGCTCCAATACTACAGGGATCCAATACTACAGGGCTCCAATACTACAGGGCTCCTATACTACAGGGCTCCAATACTACAGGGCTCCTATACTACAGGGCTCCAATACTACAGGGCTCCAATACTACAGGGCTCCTATACTACAGGGATCCAATACTACAGGGCTCCTATACTACAGGGCTCCTATACTACAGGGATCCAATATTACAGGGATCCAATACTACAGGGCTCCTATACTACAGGGCTCCAATACTACAGGGCTCCAATACTACAGGACTCCTATACTACAGGGCTCCAATACTACAGGGCTCCAATACTACAATACTACAGGGCTCCAATACTACAGGGCTCCTATACTACAGGGCTCCAATACTACAGGGCTCCTATACTACAGGGCTCCAATACTACAATACTACAGGGCTCCAATACTACAGGGCTCCTATACTACAGGGCTCCAATACTACAGGGCTCCAATACTACAGGGCTCCTATACTACAGGGCTCCTATACTACAGGGCTCCAATACTACAGGGCTCCTATACTATAGGGCTCCTATACTACAGGGCTCCTATACTACAGGGC
>NC_092089.1:5810436-5817936 GCF_045679555.1 Salvelinus alpinus | reverse complement strand
TCTCCTCAGGTGGGGTTCTGGGAGACACAACACACGACAGGTATCAGACCGAGACAGACCATATACACCTCAGTACCAGAGTGTCCTCTCTCTCTCTCCTCAGGTGGGACTCTGGGAGACACAACACACGACAGGTATCAGACCGAGACAGACAGACCATATACACCTCAGTACCAGAGTGTCCTCTCTCTCTCTCCTCAGGTGGGACTCTGGGAGACACAACACACGACAGGTATCAGACCGAGACAGACAGACCATATACACCTCAGTACCAGAGTGTCCTCTCTCTCTCTCCTCGGGTGGGGTTCTGGGAGACACAACACACGACAGGTATCAGACCGAGACAGACAGACCATATACACCTCAGTACCAGAGTGTCCTCTCTCTCTCTCCTCAGGTGGGGTTCTGGGAGACACAACACACCACAGGTATCAGACCGAGACAGACAGACCATATACACCTCAGTACCAGAGTGTCCTCTCTCTCTCTCCTCAGGTGGGACTCTGGGAGACACAACACACCACAAGTATCAGACCGAGACAGACCATATACACCTCAGTACCAGAGTGTCCTCTCTCTCTCTCCTCAGGTGGGGTTCTGGGAGACACAACACACCACAGGTATCAGACCGAGACAGACCATATACACCTCAGTACCAGAGTGTCCTCTCTCTCTCTCCTCAGGTGGGACTCTGGGAGACACAACACACGACAGGTATCAGACCGAGACAGACCGTCTACACGTCGGTACCATGATATGCATTAGACCAGTGTTTCCTAAACTGGGTCCTGCAGCCCCCCTGAGGACACCTTCTGGTTTTTGTCCGAGAATTACACACCTGATTCAAATCACCAACACTTCATGATGATGAAGGGGTTAGTTACAACAGGGTCGGAGTTAAAACCTCCAGGAGGGTCTCTCCAGGAACAGGGTTAGAGTTAAAACCTACAGGAGGGTATCTCCAGGAACAGGGTTAGAGTTAAAACCTACAGGAGGGTAGCTCTCCAGGAACAGGGTTAGAGTTAAAACCTACAGGAGGGTATCTCCAGGAACAGGGTTAGAGTTAAAACCTACAGTAGGGTAGCTCTCCAGGAACAGGGTTAGAGTTAAAACCTACAGGAGGGTATCTCCAGGAACAGGGTTAGAGTTAAAACCTACAGGAGGGTATCTCCAGGAACAGGGTTAGAGTTAAAACCTACAGGAGGGTAGCTCTCCAGGAACAGGGTTAGAGTTAAAACCTACAGGAGGGTATCTCCAGGAACAGGGTTAGAGTTAAAACCTACAGGAGGGTAGCTCTCCAGGAACAGGGTTAGAGTTAAAACCTACAGGAGGGTATCTCCAGGAACAGGGTTAGAGTTAAAACCTACAGGAGGGTAGCTCTCCAGGAACAGGGTTAGAGTTAAAACCTACAGGAGGGTAGCTCTCCAGGAACAGGGTTGGAGTTAAAACCTACAGGAGGGTAGCTCTCCAGGAACAGGGTTAGAGTTAAAACCTACAGGAGGGTAGCTCTCCAGGAACAGGGTTGGAGTTAAAACCTACAGGAGGGTAGCTCTCCAGGAACAGGGTTGGAGTTAAAACCTACAGGAGGGTACCTCTCCAGGAACAGGGTTGGAGTTAAAACCTACAGGAGGGTAGCTCTCCAGGAACAGGGTTGGAGTTAAAACCTACAGGAGGGTACCTCTCCAGGAACAGGGTTGGAGTTAAAACCTACAGGAGGGTCTCTCCAGGAACAGGGTTGGAGTTAAAACCTACAGGAGGGTAGCTCTCCAGGAACAGGGTTGGAGTTAAAACCTACAGGAGGGTAGCTCTCCAGGAACAGGGTTAGAGTTAAAACCTACAGGAGGGTAGCTCTCCAGGAACAGGGTTGGAGTTAAAACCTACAGGAGGATACCTCTCCAGGAACAGGGTTGGAGTTAAAACCTACAGGAGGGTAGCTCTCCAGGAACAGGGTTGGAGTTAAAACCTACAGGAGGGTACCTCTCCAGGAACAGGGTTGGAGTTAAAACCTACAGGAGGGTTTCTCTCCAGGAACAGGGTCGGAGTTAAAACCTACAGGAGGATATTGTACAGTCCAATGTCAATCTTCTCTGGCTCAACATCAGAGGCTGCAGCTAGAAAGCCTCAATAAATCCGTGAACATGACCTTTAGAGGTCAGTCCATGGATCTCCTCCAGTCTTACCTGTGTGTTTGTCCTGTCTGTCCTGTCTGTCCTGTCTGTCTGTTCTGTCTGTCCAGTCTTACCGGTGTGTTTGTCCTGTCTGTCCTGTCTGACCAGTCTGACCAGTCTTACCTGTGTGTCTGTCCTGTCTGTCCTGTCTTACCTGTGTGTCTGTCCTGTCTGACCTGTGTGTATGTCCTGTCTGTCCTGTCTGTCTGTCCTGTCTGTCCTGTCTGACCAGTCTTACCTGCGTGTCTGTCCTGTCTGTCCTGTCTGTCCAGTCTTACCTGTCTGTCTGTCCTGTCTGACCAGTCTTACCTGTGTGTTTGTCCTGTCTGTCCTGTCTGTCCAGTCTTACCTGTGTGTCTGTCCTGTCTGTCCTGTCTGTCCAGTCTTACCTGTCTGTCCTGTCCTGTCTGTCCAGTCTTACCTGTGTGTCTGTCCAGTCTGTCCTGTCTGTCCTGTCTGTCCAGTCTTACCTGTGTGTCTGTCCTGTCTGTCCGGGTTCCCGGGACAAAACACCCTGATCACCGACGTGTTGACGTATAGCAGCGGCAGGCTGCGTGACGTCAGGGCGTGACTTCTCATCGGCTGGCCCGCCGTTTTGCCCAGGTCCCGGTATCGTCGTGGCAGCGCGGCGTGGAACACCCCGGCTACGGTGGCCAGTAAGGGGCAGGAGAGGACCAGGTCAAAAGGTTGGGCGGTCAGCAGGATCTCTCTCAGGTAGTGGGGAGACCCGTCAGTCTGGCCCTCCGTCAGCCGCTGGGCCCCGCGAGACCCCGGTCGTTCCAGCCGCGTGGTCAGCTTGTGGCGGACGTTTCTGGTGACCGCCTGGGGAAGTTCATATTTTATATAAATAAATTATATTACTACAACTACTAGTAATAATAATGAACACATAAAACTAATGAATATATAATGATAATAATAAATATACAATAATGATATAATAATAATAATGAATATATAATAATGAATATATAATTATAGTAATTAATATATCATAATAATAATAATACTGATTAATAATAATGAATATATAATACTAATAATAATGAATATATAATAATAATATATAATAACAATAATGAATATATAATAATAATAATAATAATGAATATATAATAATAATAATGAATAATAATAATTAATATATAATCATACTAATGAATATATAATAATAATAGTAGTAATAATAATGATTATATAATGAATAATACTGAACATATAATAATAATATATAACAATAATAATGAATATATAATAATAATAATGAATATATAATAATAATAGTAATAATAATGAATATATAATAATAATAATGAATATATAATAGTAATAATAATGAATATATATATAATAATAATAATGAATATATAAATAATAATAATGAATATATAATAATAATAATGAATATATAATAATAATAATGAATATATAATAATAATAATACATATATAATAATGAATATATAATAATAAACATAATATTAATGACTATATAATAATAATGAATATATAATAATAATGAATATATATATAATAATAATAATACATATATAATAATGAATATATAATAATAAACATAATATTAATGACTATATAATAATAATGAATATATAATAATAATGAATATATACTAATAAACAGATAATATTAACATTAATAATAACTATTGTAATAATAATTGTAACCTGGGTGTATGTGATGGACAAGAATCCATGCTGCTGGTGGGAGGACACCTCCAGGACCTTGGCTGCTGTCTGATTGGTGGAGGAGGTGGAGGAGGTGGAGACAACAGGACTGAGACAACATATTCCCAGTAGAGCACCACATCAACACTAACTGAGACAACAGTAAACTCCTGGGCTACAATGGAGAATCTCCTGTCAAAGACCAGAGCTTTTGGTAACACTTCCTATGAATAGCCTCCTGATCCCAGACCTGTACTGATCCCAGGCCTGTACTGTATGTGACGGTGTGTGACTGATCCCAGACCTGTACTGTATGTGACTGATCCCAGACCTGTACTGATCCCAGACCTGTACTGTATGTGACTGATCCCAGACCTGTACTGATCCCAGACCTGTACTGTATGTGACTGATCCCAGACCTGTACTGTATGTGACTGATCCCAGACCTGTACTATATGTGACTGATCCCAGGCCTGTACTGTATGTGACTGATCCCAGACCTGTACTGTATGTGACTGATCCCAGGCCTGTACTGTATGTGACTGATCCCAGACCTGTACTGTATGTGACTGATCCCAGACCTGTACTGTATGTGACTGATCCCAGACCTGTACTGTGTGTGACTGATCCCAGACCTGTACTGTATGTGACTGATCCCAGGCCTGTACTGTATGTGACTGATCCCAGACCTGTACTGTATGTGACTGATCCCAGACCTGTACTGTGTGTGACTGATCCCAGACCTGTACTGTATGTGACTGATCCCAGGCCTGTACTGATCCCAGGCCTGTACTGTATGTGACTGATCCCAGACCTGTACTGTGTGTGACTGATCCCAGACCTGTACTGTATGTGACTGATCCCAGACCTGTACTGTATGTGACTGATCCCAGACCTGTACTGTATGTGACTGATCCCAGACCTGTACTGTGTGTGACTGATCCCAGACCTGTACTGTATGTGACTGATCCCAGGCCTGTACTGATCCCAGGCCTGTACTGTATGTGACTGATCCCAGATCTGTACTGTGTGTGACTGATCCCAGACCTGTACTGTATGTGACTGATCCCAGACCTGTACTGTGTGTGACTGATCCCAGACCTGTACTGTATGTGACTGATCCCAGGCATGTACTGTATGTGACTGATCCCAGGCCTGTACTGATCCCAGGCCTGTACTGCATGTGACTGTCTAACAGCCTGATGTAGTTAGCCAAGCTGAAGCTGAAAAGACAATCTATCTGTCTAGTCTCTAAATTAAACTAGTTTTACTCCGTAGAGAATACCAGGCGTCTTCTAGAGGGCCGTACTTATTAACAACAAGGAAGTACATTCCAAGTTAAATTATATCTCTGATTTACCAGCAGCAACTATCTACTGTAACAATCTAACGTCTGATTTGTACAAATTCATTACGGCGAAAAGATTACATTTCAAATTTACAATAAATTTAAAGAAAAGAATGTCAAATGCGAGGATTGATTAAGAGATAAGAAACAATTCCAAGAAAAAGTAGACCTGCTTTTCCACATCAATCACAACGCTAGAGTTTGGGCTTTCATTAACCTTGGACGATGGTTATCACAGAACGCGCGGAGGACAAGTTTAATAATTCATGGCCATTGTCTAGGCTTTGTACTATCATACGGACAACAGGTTGAATTTAAAACCCATCTACGAGGAGAGATTTGACCTCTAACCCTCAGGACCAGCATGAGTTATTACTTCCTGTACAGGTGGTTCCCATCACCCTCCAAGCCAATCGGAGGTGGATTTAGTCCACTTAAAAGTCATTATTGTAGCGACTACGTACGGGTCAAAGGTTAAACAGACTTCAGTAGTGTTGAGTCTTTACGGTACGATGTGACGTCCCATATCAAACCTGATGGCTTCTGGGATGGCACTGTTGCGCGCTAACCCTGAAGCATGATGGGAGTTAAACCGGGAGAGTTCTGCCTCCAGGGTAAGATGTGTGTCATCCTCGTTAAACCACTGCGACCAAGGTTGATGAGAGCTCAGGTCTCGACAGCGAAAGAGGAAGCTGTCTGTGTTCTTACAGGAAGAAGGAAGCCAGAGAGGTGGCTGAAGGAGTCCTGTTTGCTGACGGGTCGAACCAACACCGTGCGCCTGTTCAGCTTATCAGTACAAGACAGGACGACCCCTCCACAGCGACCTACTGCAAGACCAGACCCCTCCTCTGGACTGGAGGGAGGGGGAAAATCAGAGAGGGGGGAGAGATGGAAACAGACGGGGGGGGACAAGAGCGAGAAGAAGGTACAGAGAGAGAAGGAGAGAGAGATAGAGGGACGACAGGGGACAGAGAGAGATAGAGGGACGACAGGGGACAGAGAGAGATAGAGGGACGACAGGGGACAGAGAGAGATAGAGGGAGGGAGTGGAGGGGACAGAGAGAGATAGAGGGACGGCAGGGGACAGAGAGAGATAGAGAGAAGGAGAGAGAGATAGAGGGACAGAGAGAGATAGAGGGAGGGAGTGGAGGGGACAGAAGTCAAGAAATAAGACTGGATTAAAAAGAGATGTGATGATTAGATTATTTTTGCAAAACAAGAGAAGAACCGAAAAAATCAAATAGTTTTCTGTCCTTTAGCTGGAAGCATCAGGATCGTTGAGGGATGGTCTTACACTGTCAACTATGCCGGGCCAGCTGACACACTTCCTGCCGGGCCGGCGGGCGCACTTCCTGCCGGGCCGTAACTCTTCAGAAGGGTGCAACGTTACAGAACACGGAGATAGAAATGTGTACAACAGATATGTCTGTCATATTAAAATAAGGGATTTCGTCATTGTGTACAACTCTAATCACTACGTTTCTGTCTGAATGTCAGGAACGGGTGCCCTTCCTGAACGGGTCGCCCTTCCTGAGCACAACCCAGCTGTTGATGTGTATATTTAGTCAGAGACCTGGGCAGCAGGTGACAGCATGAAACCATCTCCAGACCACTGTGACATCATCACCCCGGGACAGGAGGGCTGGGGCCCCGTGGGACAGGAGGGCTGGGGCCCCGTGGGACAGGAACACAGGTACATCCTGATTCCATTAGATCACTATAGCAGATCAGAGCAACTGGAGAATGGCGGCGGGGGGGGGGCGGGCGGCCGGGGGGGGAACCACAACACCGACTTCTTACAGTCATTAAATCTCTACATAGATGGAAAACCTCATCCTGGACCTTCAATGACCTTGTTGCATCTGTCAAAGAGGTTCCATTATACATGATGTAGTTTAAACTGTGTGTCTCTGAGTGTCGTCCCCCCCCCCGTCTCTCCAGTGGTCAGAGTAGAGATGTCATTGGCCTAGCGAGGTTAAGAGAAGAGCAGATATATCTGGGCGGTCGACGGGAGCAGAGAGGCTGCTCTAGACGAAAGGCCTCACCACCGCTGTGTCCCTGGACTGTAGGACGACTCCTTCATAACGGCCCCAGTACCAGCAGCCCTCATCAGGCCTGGAACACATAGTATCACACTGTACCTAATATAACGACCCTGGAACACATAGCATCATACTGTACCTAATATAACGACCCTGGAACACATAGCATCATACTGTACCTAATATAACGACCCTGGAACACATAGCATCACACTGTACCTAATATAACGACACTGACCCTGGAACACATAGCATCAC
>NC_092089.1:5772936-5800436 GCF_045679555.1 Salvelinus alpinus | reverse complement strand
AGTGAACTGTATAGTAACAGAACATGTGTAGTTAACAGTGAACTGTATAGTAACAGAACATGTGTAGTTAACAGTGAACTGTATAGTAACAGAACATGTGTAGTTAACAGAACATGTGTAGTTAACAGTGAACTGTATAGTAACAGAACATGTGTAGTTAACAGTGAACTGTATAGTAACAGAACACGATGTGTAGTTAACAGTGAACTGTATAGTAACAGAACATGTGTAGTTAACAGTGAACTGTATAGTAACAGAACATGTGTAGTTAACAGTGAACTGTATAGTAACAGAACATGTGTAGTTAACAGTGAACTGTATAGTAACAGAACATGTGTAGTTAACAGTGAACTGTATAGTAACAGAACATGTGTCGTTAACAGTGAACTGTATAGTAACAGAACATGTGTAGTTAACAGTGAACTGTATAGTAACAGAACATGTGTAGTTAACAGTGAACTGTATAGTAACAGAACATGTGTAGTTAACAGTGAACTGTATAGTAACAGAACATGTGTAGTTAACAGTGAACTGTATAGTAACATAACATGTGTAGTTAACAGTGAACTGTATAGTAACATAACATGTGTAGTTAACAGTGAACTGTATAGTAACAGAACATGTGTAGTTAACAGTGAACTGTATAGTAACATAACATGTGTAGTTAACAGTGAACTGTATAGTAACAGAACATGGGTAGTTAACAGTGAACTGTATAGTAACAGAACATGTGTAGTTAACAGTGAACTGTATAGTAACAGAACATGTGTAGTTAACAGTGAACTGTATAGTAACATAACATGTGTAGTTAACAGTGAACTGTATAGTAACAGAACATGTGTAGTTAACAGTGAACTGTATAGTAACAGAACATGTGTAGTTAACAGAACATGTGTAGTTAACAGTGAACTGTATAGTAACAGAACATGTGTAGTTAACAGTGAACTGTATAGTAACAGAACATGGGTAGTTAACAGTGAACTGTATAGTAACAGAACATGGGTAGTTAACAGTGAACTGTATAGTAACAGAACATGTGTAGTTAACAGTGAACTGTATAGTAACAGAACATGTGTAGTTAACAGAACATGTGTAGTTAACAGTGAACTGTATAGTAACAGAACATGTGTAGTTAACAGTGAACTGTATAGTAACATAACATGTGTAGTTAACAGTGAACTGTATAGTAACAGAACATGGGTAGTTAACAGTGAACTGTATAGTAACATGTGTAGTTAACAGTGAACTGTATAGTAACATGTGTAGTTAACAGTGAACTGTATAGTAACAGAACATGTGTAGTTAACAGTGAACTGTATAGTAACAGAACATGTGTAGTTAACAGTGAACTGTATAGTAACAGAACATGTGTAGTTAACAGTGAACTGTATAGTAACAGAACATGTGTAGTTAACAGTGAACTGTATAGTAACAGAACATGTGTAGTTAACAGTGAACTGTATAGTAACAGAACATGTGTAGTTAACAGTGAACTGTATAGTAACAGAACATGTGTAGTTAACAGTGAACTGTATAGTAACAGAACATGTGTAGTTAACAGTGAACTGTATAGTAACAGAACATGTGTAGTTAACAGTGAACTGTATAGTAACAGAACATGTGTAGTTAACAGTGAACTGTATAGTAACAGAACATGTGTAGTTAACAGTGAACTGTATAGTAACATAACATGTGTAGTTAACAGTGAACTGTATAGTAACAGAACATGTGTAGTTAACAGTGAACTGTATAGTAACAGAACATGTGTAGTTAACAGTGAACTGTATAGTAACAGAACATGTGTAGTTAACAGAACATGTGTAGTTAACAGTGAACTGTATAGTAACAGAACATGTGTAGTTAACAGTGAACTGTATAGTAACAGAACACGATGTGTAGTTAACAGTGAACTGTATAGTAACAGAACATGTGTAGTTAACAGTGAACTGTATAGTAACAGAACATGTGTAGTTAACAGTGAACTGTATAGTAACAGAACATGTGTAGTTAACAGTGAACTGTATAGTAACAGAACATGTGTAGTTAACAGTGAACTGTATAGTAACAGAACATGTGTCGTTAACAGTGAACTGTATAGTAACAGAACATGTGTAGTTAACAGTGAACTGTATAGTAACAGAACATGGGTAGTTAACAGTGAACTGTATAGTAACAGAACATGTGTATTTAACAGTGAACTGTATAGTAACAGAACATGTGTAGTTAACAGTGAACTGCATAGTAACAGAACATGTGTCGTTAACAGTGAACTGTATAGTAACAGAACATGTGTAGTTAACAGTGAACTGTATAGTAACAGAACATGGGTAGTTAACAGTGAACTGTATAGTAACAGAACATGTGTAGTTAACAGTGAACTGTATAGTAACAGAACATGATGTGTAGTTAACAGTGAACTGTATAGTAACAGAACATGATGTGTAGTTAACAGTGAACTGTATAGTAACAGAACACGTGTAGTTAACAGTGAACTGTATAGTAACAGAACATGTGTAGTTAACAGTGAACTGTATAGTAACAGAACATGTGTAGTTAACAGTGAACTGTATAGTAACAGAACATGTGTAGTTAACAGTGAACTGTATAGTAACAGAACATGTGTAGTTAACAGTGAACTGTATAGTAACAGAACATGTGTAGTTAACAGTGAACTGTATAGTAACAGAACATGTGTAGTTAACAGTGAACTGTATAGTAACAGAACATGTGTAGTTAACAGTGAACTGTATAGTAACAGAACATGTGTAGTTAACAGTGAACTGTATAGTAACAGAACATGTGTAGTTAACAGTGAACTGTATAGTAACAGAACATGTGTAGTTAACAGTGAACTGTATAGTAACAGAACATGTGTAGTTAACAGTGAACTGTATAGTAACAGAACATGTGTAGTTAACAGTGAACTGTATAGTAACATAACATGTGTAGTTAACAGTGAACTGTATAGTAACAGAACATGTGTAGTTAACAGTGAACTGTATAGTAACAGAACATGTGTAGTTAACAGTGAACTGTATAGTAACAGAACATGTGTAGTTAACAGAACATGTGTAGTTAACAGTGAACTGTATAGTAACAGAACATGTGTAGTTAACAGTGAACTGTATAGTAACAGAACACGATGTGTAGTTAACAGTGAACTGTATAGTAACAGAACATGTGTAGTTAACAGTGAACTGTATAGTAACAGAACATGTGTAGTTAACAGTGAACTGTATAGTAACAGAACATGTGTAGTTAACAGTGAACTGTATAGTAACAGAACATGTGTAGTTAACAGTGAACTGTATAGTAACAGAACATGTGTCGTTAACAGTGAACTGTATAGTAACAGAACATGTGTAGTTAACAGTGAACTGTATAGTAACAGAACATGGGTAGTTAACAGTGAACTGTATAGTAACAGAACATGTGTATTTAACAGTGAACTGTATAGTAACAGAACATGTGTAGTTAACAGTGAACTGCATAGTAACAGAACATGTGTCGTTAACAGTGAACTGTATAGTAACAGAACATGTGTAGTTAACAGTGAACTGTATAGTAACAGAACATGGGTAGTTAACAGTGAACTGTATAGTAACAGAACATGTGTAGTTAACAGTGAACTGTATAGTAACAGAACATGATGTGTAGTTAACAGTGAACTGTATAGTAACAGAACATGATGTGTAGTTAACAGTGAACTGTATAGTAACAGAACACGTGTAGTTAACAGTGAACTGTATAGTAACAGAACATGTGTAGTTAACAGTGAACTGTATAGTAACAGAACATGTGTAGTTAACAGTGAACTGTATAGTAACAGAACATGTGTAGTTAACAGTGAACTGTATAGTAACATAACATGTGTAGTTAACAGTGAACTGTATAGTAACAGAACATGTGCAGTTACCAGGGAACTGTATAGTAACAGAACATGTGTAGTTAACAGTGAACTGTATAGTAACAGAACATGTGTAGTTAACAGTGAACTGTATAGTAACAGAACATGTGTAGTTAACAGTGAACTGTATAGTAACATAACATGTGTAGTTAACAGTGAACTGTATAGTAACATAACATGTGTAGTTAACAGTGAACTGTATAGTAACAGAACATGTGTAGTTAACAGTGAACTGTATAGTAACAGAACATGTGTAGTTAACAGTGAACTGTATAGTAACAGAACATGTGTAGTTAACAGTGAACTGTATAGTAACAGAACATGTGTAGTTAACAGTGAACTGTATAGTAACAGAACATGTGTAGTTAACAGTGAACTGTATAGTAAC
The DNA here is from genome assembly GCF_045679555.1 of Salvelinus alpinus. Classification (NCBI taxonomy): domain Eukaryota; kingdom Metazoa; phylum Chordata; class Actinopteri; order Salmoniformes; family Salmonidae; genus Salvelinus; species Salvelinus alpinus. The sequence goes on along the minus strand of NC_092089.1, from coordinate 5,796,141 downwards.
AGAACATGTGTAGTTAACAGTAAACTGTATAGTAACAGAACATGTGTAGTTAACAGTGAACTGTATAGTAACAGAACATGTGTAGTTAACAGTGAACTGTATAGTAACAGAACATGTGTAGTTAACAGTTAACTGTATAGTAACATAACATGTGTAGTTAACAGTGAACTGTATAGTAACAGAACATGTGTAGTTAACAGTGAACTGTATAGTAACAGAACATGTGTAGTTAACAGTGAACTGTATAGTAACAGAACATGTGTAGTTAACAGTGAACTGTATAGTAACAGAACATGTGTAGTTAACAGTAAACTGTATAGTAACAGAACATGTGTAGTTAACAGTGAACTGTATAGTAACAGAACATGTGTAGTTAACAGTGAACTGTATAGTAACATAACATGTGTAGTTAACAGTGAACTGTATAGTAACAGAACATGTGTAGTTAACAGTGAACTGTATAGTAACATAACATGTGTAGTTAACAGTGAACTGTATAGTAACAGAACATGTGTAGTTAACAGTGAACTGTATAGTAACAGAACATGTGTAGTTAACAGTGAACTGTATAGTAACAGAACATGTGTAGTTAACAGTGAACTGTATAGTAACAGAACATGTGTAGTTAACAGTGAACTGTATAGTAACAGAACATGTGTAGTTAACAGTGAACTGTATAGTAACAGAACATGTGTAGTTAACAGTGAACTGTATAGTAACAGAACATGTGTAGTTAACAGTGAACTGTATAGTAACATAACATGATGTGTAGTTAACAGTGTTGGTTGGGTTCTGTTTTCTCCTTAAAATGGGCCTTTAAGGACTCCGTAGCCGAGCCAAAAAACCTTGTTGACGAAAGACTCTCCTCCAAATACAGGAGTCCATGACAACGTCAACCAGAGGAGGCGCTGAGCCTCTGAACACGGCCAGAGAAACCGGAGTGAGCCTCACCCGGCCTGGGATGACACCTCTGTCAACTCTGACCTCTCCACTGCTGCTCTGTCCCGGTCTCAGACAAACCCCGTTCCCGAGGTCGTTTCACCGGAAGAACCTTCGCCTTGCAGCCACCATCTTTCTCACAACGTCAAATGGAATTAAACCCAGTCGGAGACAATGGTCACACAGAACTGTTCTGAGCCCAAAGCCTCCTGAGCTCGTTTTCCAGCCCAGGCCAACAGGACACCGCTCCTGAGTATCTCGAATTTCCATCGCGAAACCACATTCCCTCGGGCCTTACGGACGGAGGTTTGAAACTCAGCTGGTTCGTCTGTCTGAACATACTCTTAACACCGGCCGTCTCACTCAAGCAATAAATTACTGGTTACACAAGCAGAGCAGAATGTAGTGGGTTTTTAACAAACACCAAAACAAACTTCTACCAAGACCCAAACTAGACACCATCTGTGGGTAACGACCCCTCTCTCCACACTAACAGACACCCAGGTCAGAGCCCAAACTAGACACCATCTGTGGGTAATGACTCCTCTCTCCACACTAACAGACACCCAGGTCAGAGCCCAAACTAGACACCATCTGTGGGTAATGACTCCTCTCTCCACACTAACAGACACCCAGGTCAGAGCCCAAACTAGACACCATCTGTGGGTAATGACCCCTCTCTCCACACTAACACCCAGGTCAGAGCCCAAACTAGACACCATCTGTGGGTAATGACTCCTCTCTCCACACTAACAGACACCCAGGTCAGAGCCCAAACTAGACACCATCTGTGGGTAATGACTCCTCTCTCCACACTAACACCCAGGTCAGAGCCCAAACTAGACACCATCTGTGGGTAATGACTCCTCTCTCCACACTAACACCCAGGTCAGAACCCAAACTAGACACCATCTGTGGGTAATGACTCCTCTCTCCACACTAACAGACACCCAGGTCAGAGCCCAAACTAGACACCATCTGTGGGTAATGACTCCTCTCTCCACACTAACAGACACCCAGGTCAGAGCCCAAACTAGACACCATCTGTGGGTAATGACTCCTCTCTCCACACTAACACCCAGGTCAGAGCCCAAACTAGACACCATCTGTGGGTAATGACTCCTCTCTCCACACTAACACCCAGGTCAGAGCCCAAACTAGACACCATCTGTGGGTAATGACTCCTCTCTCCACACTAACAGACACCCAGGTCAGAGCCCAAACTAGACACCATCTGTGGGTAATGACTCCTCTCTCCACAATAACACCCAGGTCAGAGCCCAAACTAGACACCATCTGTGGGTAACGACCCCTCTCTCCACACTAACAGACACCCAGGTCAGAGCCCAAACTAGACAACATCTGTGGGTAATGACTCCTCTCTCCACACTAACAGACACCCAGGTCAGAGCCCAAACTAGACAACATCTGTGGGTAACGACCCCTCTCTCCACACTAACACCCAGGTCAGAGCCCAAACTAGACACCATCTGTGGGTAATGACTCCTCTCTCCACACTAACACCCAGGTCAGAGCCCAAACTAGACACCATCTGTGGGTAATGACTCCTCTCTCCACACTAACACCCAGGTCAGAGCCCAAACTAGACACCATCTGTGGGTAATGACTCCTCTCTCCACACTAACAGACACCCAGGTCAGAGCCCAAACTAGACACCATCTGTGGGTAATGACCCCTCTCTCCACACTAACACCCAGGTCAGAGCCCAAACTAGACACCATCTGTGGGTAATGACTCCTCTCTCCACACTAACACCCAGGTCAGAGCCCAAACTAGACACCATCTGTGGGTAATGACTCCTCTCTCCACACTAACACCCAGGTCAGAGCCCAAACTAGACACCATCTGTGGGTAATGACTCCTCTCTCCACACTAACAGACACCCAGGTCAGAGCCCAAACTAGACACCATCTGTGGGTAATGACTCCTCTCTCCACACTAACAGACACCCAGGTCAGAGACCAAACTAGACACCATCTGTGGGTAACGACCCCTCTCTCCACACTAACACCCAGGTCAGAGCCCAAACTAGACAACATCTGTGGGTAACGACCCCTCTCTCCACACTAACACCCAGGTCAGAGCCCAAACTAGACACCATCTGTGGGTAATGACTCCTCTCTCCACACTAACACCCAGGTCAGAGCCCAAACTAGACAACATCTGTGGGTAATGACTCCTCTCTCCACACTAACACCCAGGTCAGAGCCCAAACTAGACACCATCTGTGGGTAACGACCCCTCTCTCCACACTAACAGACACCCAGGTCAGAGCCCAAACTAGACAACATCTGTGGGTAATGACTCCTCTCTCCACACTAACACCCAGGTCAGAGCCCAAACTAGACACCATCTGTGGGTAACGACCCCTCTCTCCACACTAACAGACACCCAGGTCAGAGCCCAAACTAGACACCATCTGTGGGTAATGACTCCTCTCTCCACACTAACAGACACCCAGGTCAGAGCCCAAACTAGACACCATCTGTGGGTAATGACTCCTCTCTCCACACTAACAGACACCCAGGTCAGAGCCCAAACTAGACACCATCTGTGGTAATGACTCCTCTCTCCACTAACAGACACCCAGGTCAGAGCCCAAACTAGACACCATCTGTGGGTAACGACCCCTCTCTCCACACTAACACCCAGGTCAGAGCCCAAAATAGACACCATCTGAGGGTAACGACCCCTCTCTCCACACTAACACCCAGGTCAGAGCCCAAACTAGACAACATCTGTGGGTAACGACCCCTCTCTCCACACTAACACCCAGGTCAGAGCCCAAACTAGACACCATCTGTGGGTAATGACCCCTCTCTCCACACTAACAGACACCCAGGTCAGAGCCCAAACTAGACACCATCTGAGGGTAACGACTCCTCTCTCCACACTAACACCCAGGTCAGAGCCCAAACTAGACACCATCTGTGGGTAATGACTCCTCTCTCCACACTAACACCCAGGTCAGAGCCCAAACTAGACACCATCTGTGGGTAATGACTCCTCTCTCCACACTAACAGACACCCAGGTCAGAGCCCAAACTAGACAACATCTGTGGGTAACGACCCCTCTCTCCACACTAACAGACACCCAGGTCAGAGCCCAAACTAGACACCATCTGTGGGTAACGACCCCTCTCTCCACACTAACACCCAGGTCAGAGCCCAAACTAGACACCATCTGTGGGTAACGACCCCTCTCTCCACACTAACACCCAGGTCAGAGCCCAAACTAGACACCATCTGAGGGTAACGACTCCTCTCTCCACACTAACAGACACCCAGGTCAGAGCCCAAACTAGACAACATCTGTGGGTAACGACCCCTCTCTCCACACTAACAGACACCCAGGTCAGAGCCCAAACTAGACACCATCTGTGGGTAACGACTCCTCTCTCCACACTAACAGACACCCAGGTCAGAGCCCAAACTAGACACCATCTGTGGGTAATGACTCCTCTCTCCACACTAACACCCAGGTCAGAGCCCAAACTAGACACCATCTGTGGGTAATGACTCCTCTCTCCACACTAACACCCAGGTCAGAGCCCAAACTAGACACCATCTGTGGGTAATGACTCCTCTCTCCACACTAACACCCAGGTCAGAGCCCAAACTAGACACCATCTGTGGGTAACGACTCCTCTCTCCACACTAACACCCAGGTCAGAGCCCAAACTAGACACCATCTGTGGGTAATGACTCCTCTCTCCACACTAACAGACACCCAGGTCAGAGCCCAAACTAGACACCATCTGTGGTAATGACTCCTCTCTCCACACTAACACCCAGGTCAGAGCCCAAACTAGACAACATCTGTGGGTAACGACCCCTCTCTCCACACTAACACCCAGGTCAGAGCCCAAACTAGACACCATCTGAGGGTAACGACTCCTCTCTCCACACTAACACCCAGGTTAGAGCCCAAACTCAGAGTCTTCCTGTCCTTGAAAAACATTCTGTAAATTACGTGACACATGTTTCCTTCAGGAGAGCTGAAGAGTGAAAACATTTCAGGACATGAATGTGAGCCAGGAAGACCGGAGCAGCCGAGGGCTCGGCATCCATTGGCCCATCGGTCATGTTTTCATCAGGTGAATACGATTGGTCATTGACTCCCCCATAGTGTGTTATACCAAGCGTCCGACTGAAACAGAACCATTACTTATCACTTACGATCCCAACAGCAGCATTATCCGTCTGAGGAAATGTATTTCACATGTAATATCTGTTCAGTCCTCCTCCAACAATACCGTGACAATACGTGGCGATTATCTAATGGTACGTGTTGGGATTCTACCTCACATGGCTGATATTAAGGCCTTATCCACTGTAAAGCCTCGTGTGTGTGTGTGTGTGTGTGTGTGTGTGTGTGTGTGTGTGTGTATCAAGTCCTCATCCAGTGTAACGCCTCTTCAGGATGTTTTGAAGTGGAACCATCTCTGTGAGGTCCTCCCAGCGTTCCACCATAGAGCTCTTTAAGTCCATCTGGATGACAGATGTTCAACTGCCACCAATTAAAGGATCATCTACCTTTTCATCACCACACTAAATCTACCGAGAGGAGGGGAGGTGGATCCTAGAGAATCATCCCTTTACTAGGAGAGGAGGGGAGGTGGCTCCTAGAGAATCATCCCCTTACTAGGAGAGGAGGGGAGGTGGCTCCTAGAGAATCATCCCTTTACTAGGAGAGGAGGGGAGGTGGCTCCTAGAGAATCATCCCTTTACTAGGAGAGGAGGGGAGGTGGCTCCTAGAGAATCATCCCTTTACTAGGAGAGGAGGGGAGGTGGCTCCTAGAGAATCATCCCTTTACTAGGAGAGGAGATGGCTCCTAGAGAATCATCCCCTTACTAGGAGAGGAGGGGAGGTGGCTCCTAGAGAATCATCCCTTTACTAGGAGAGGAGGGGAGGTGGCTCCTAGAGAATCATCCCTTTACTAGGAGAGGAGGGGAGGTGGCTCCTAGAGAATCAGCCCTTTACTAGGAGAGGAGGGGAGGTGGCTCCTAGAGAATCATCCCTTTACTAGGAGAGGAGGGGAGGTGGCTCCTAGAGAATCATCCCTTTACTAGGAGAGGAGGTGGCTCCTAGAGAATCATCCCCTTTACTAGGAGAGGAGGGGAGGTGGCTCCTAGAGAATCATCCCTTTACTAGGAGAGGAGGGGAGGTGGCTCCTAGAGAATCATCACCACACTAAATCTACCGAGAGGAGGGGAGGTGGCTCCTAGAGAATCATCCCTTTACTAGGAGAGGAGGGGAGGTGGCTCCTAGAGAATCATCCCTTTACTAGGAGAGGGGGGAGGTGGCTCCTAGAGAATCATCCCTTTACTAGGAGAGGAGGGGAGGTGGCTCCTAGAGAATCATCCCTTTACTAGGAGAGGAGGGGAGGTGGCTCCTAGAGAATCATCCCTTTACTAGGAGAGGAGGGGAGGTGGCTCCTAGAGAATCATCCCCACACTGAATTTACCGAGAGGAGGGAGGTGGCTACTAGAGAATCATCCCCTTTACTAGGAGAGGAGGGGAGGTGGCTCCTAGAGAATCATCCCCTTACTAGGAGAGGAGGGGAGGTGGCTCCTAGAGAATCATCCCTTTACTAGGAGAGGAGGGGAGGTGGATCCTAGATAATCATCCCTTTACTAGGAGAGGAGGGGAGGTGGCTCCTAGAGAATCATCCCCACTGAATCTACCGAGAGGAGGGGAGGTGGCTACTAGAGAATCATCCCCTTTACTAGGAGAGGAGGGGAGGTGGATCCTAGATAATCATCCCTTTACTAGGAGAGGAGGGGAGGTGGCTCCTAGAGAATCATCCCCACTGAATCTACCGAGAGGAGGGGAGGTGGCTCCTAGAGAATCATCCCTTTACTATTGCTCTCCCTCCCTCCCTCCATCCCTCCATCCATCTCTCCCTCTCTCCCCTCCCTCTCTCTCTCTCTCTCCCTCCCCTCCCTCCCTCTCTCCCTTCCCTCCCTCCCTCCCTCTCCTCCCAGGCCCAGACACACTCTTCTGTTTAGATCTGCACTCCAAGGTGGCTCGCCAGACACTTCATTCCTCAGGAATGACAAAATCCAATGAACAAGAGTACAGGAAGCCTGAATGACACCCAGATTACAGGAAGACTGAATCACACCCATATTACAGGAAGCCTGAATCACACCCAGATTACAGGAAGACTGAATCACACCCATATTACAGGAAGACTGAATCACACCCAGATTACAGGAAGACTGAATCACACCCAGATTACAGGAAGCCTGAATGACACCCATATTACAGGAAGACTGAATCACACCCATATTACAGGAAGACTGAATCACACCCAGATTACAGGAAGACTGAATCACACCCAGATTACAGGAAGCCTGAATGACACCCATATTACAGGAAGACTGAATCACACCCATATTACAGGAAGCCTGAATCACACCCAGATTACAGGAAGCCTGAATCACACCCAGATTACAGGAAGACTGAATCACACCCAGATTACAGGAAGACTGAATCACACCCAGATTACAGGAAGACTGAATCACACCCAGATTACAGGAAGACTGAATCACACCCATATTACAGGAAGACTGAATCACACCCATATTACAGGAAGACTGAATGACACCCAGATTACAGGAAGACTGAATCACACCCAGATTACAGGAAGACTGAATCACACCCAGATTACAGGAATACTGAATGACACCCATATTACAGGAAGACTGAATGACACCCAGATTACAGGAAGACTGAATCACACCCAGATTACAGGAAGACTGAATGACACCAATATTACAGGAAGACTGAATGACACCCATATTACAGGAAAACTGAATGACACCAATATTACAGGAAGACTGAATGACACCCAGATTACAGGAAGACTGAATGACACCCATATTACAGGAAGACTGAATGACACCCAGATTACAGGAAGACTGAATGACACCCAGATTACAGGAAGACTGAATGACACCCATATTACAGGAAGACTGAATGACACCCAGATTACAGGAAGACTGAATGACACCCATATTACAGGAAGACTGAATGACACCCAGATTACAGGAAGACTGAATGACACCCAGATTACAGGAAGACTGAATGACACCCAGATTACAGGAAGACTGAATGACACCCAGATTACAGGGAGACTGAGTGTCACCCATATTACAGGAAGACTGAATGACACCCAGATTACAGGAAGACTGAATGACACCCATATTACAGGAAGACTGAATGACACCCATATTACAGGAAGACTGAATGACACCCAGATTACAGGAAGACTGAATGACACCCATATTACAGGAAGACTGAATGACACCCAGATTACAGGAAGACTGAATGACACCCATATTACAGGAAGACTGAATGACACCCAGATTACAGGAAGACTGAATGACACCCAGATTACAGGAAGACTGAATGACACCCATATTACAGGAAGACTGAATGACACCCAGATTACAGGAAGACTGAATGACACCCAGATTACAGGAAGACTGAATGACACCCAGATTACAGGAAGACTGAATGACACCCAGATTACAGGGAGACTGAGTGTCACCCATATTACAGGAAGCCTGAATCACACCCATATTACAGGAAGCCTGAATGACTCCTGTATGGGAGCAGGTCTGAGTGAGACAAATCTAACTTTTAAAATATATCATAAGATAATCGTTGGGAATCGGCGTGAACAAATAAACACGTTAAATATTGTTTCCTTCAGTTTGAGTATTTGATGTCCTGCCGTGTTGAAGGGAACCAGGTACCTGTGTTTTTGGCGTTGGGGTCGGGGGCGAACAGCTTGACGGTGACTTTAGTCAGCATCCACTGCATCCAGAGGCTGACCTTTCCGCTGGTGCCTCCGAGACTGCTGGTCTTCTGCTCTAAGGTCACCGTGTCGGAGAACGGAGAGTCATCGCCCGCTGGAACAGAGTCACCCTGGGAGAAACAACACAACGCACATATCTGGTACACGGTAGGGGACCTAAGTACACATATCTGGTACACGGTAGGAGACCTAAGTACACATATCTGGTACACGGTAGGAGACCTAAGTACACATATCTGGTACACGGTAGGAGACCTAAGTACACATATCTGGTACACGGTAGGATACCTAAGTACACATATCTGATACACGGTAGGAGACCTAAGTACACATATCTGGTACACGGCAGGAGACCTAAGTACACATATCTGGTACACGGTAGGAGACCTAAGTACACATATCTGGTAACACGGTAGGAGACCTAAGTACACATATCTGGTACACGGCAGGAGACCTAAGTACACATATCTGATACACGGTAGGAGACCTAAGACGGTGGTTCCCAGCGTCATGTGACAACGCTGTTCCCAGCGTCATGTGACAGGAAAACAGAAAGGGGCTTTGTGTTTCAACACCATTCAATTGGTCAATCAGGAAGGAGCAACAGCCTATGAATGGCGAGGCCATAAACAACAGTAGATAAATCTGTTAGGGACACTACTTGATGAGTCATGTCTCTTTCCCCCTCGGTGTCACTAACCAGGGAAACCTCTCTGGTCTCTCAGTCAGTCAGTAATGACTGACTTCATCCTAGAGAATCATCCCTTTACTAATGATATGTCTTCATCTTCATCCTAGAGAATCATCCCCTTACTATTGATCTACCTCCCCTCCCTCTCTCCCCTCCCTCCTCTCCCTCTCTCCCTCTCCCCTCCCTCCCTCCCTTCCTCCCTCCCTCTCTCCCCTCCCTCCCTTCCTCCCTCTCTCCCTCCCTCTCCTCCCTCCCTCCCTCCTCTCCCTTCCTTCCTCCCTCCCTCTCTCCCCTCCCTCCATCCCTCTCTCCCTCCCTCCCTCTCTCCCCTCCCTCTCCCCTCCCTCCCTTCCTCCCTCTCCTCCCTCCCTCCTCTCCCTCCCTCTCTCCCTCCCTCCCCCCCTCTCCTCCCTCCCTCCTCTCCCTTCCTTCCTTCCTCTCTCCCCTCCCTCTCCCTCCCTCCCTCCCTCCCCTCTCTCCGTCCCTCCCTCTCTCCCTCTCTCCCCTCCCTCCCTCTCTCATATGATGATATGAGGTAAGTGTTTGTCAGGTCTCTGTGTGTGAAACAGACGAGGATGATAAAAAAATATATATATTCTGAGGCAGAATAACAACTAACAAGAGAATAAGATCGTAACGTGATTGTCCTCTCGTCTCGAGACGTAACAACACGTCAGAGCAGCGCTGCTTTTCCTAGTGACATCAGTCTGTGGTTAGTAGAGCAGGGGGAGAAGGGACATTGGGGGAGAAGGGACATTGGGGGAGAAGGGACATTGGGGGAGAAGGGACATTGGGGGGAGAAGGGACATTGGGGGGAGAAGGGACATTGGGGGGAGAAGGGACATTGGGGGGAGAAGGGACATTGGGGCGAGAAGGGACATTGGGGGGAGAAGGGACATTGGGGGAGAATGTACATTGGGGGAGAAGGGACATTGGGGGGAGAAGGGACATTGGGGGGAGAAGGGACATTGGGGGGGAGAAGGGACATTGGGGGGAGAAGGGACATTGGGGGAGAAGGGACATTGGGGGAGAAGGGACATTGGGGGGAGACGGGACATTGGGGGAGAATATACATTGGGGGAGAAGGGACATTGGGGGGAGAAGGGACATTGGGGGAGACATGACATTGGGGGGGAGAAGGGACATTGGGGGGGGGAGAAGGGACATTGGGGGGGGGAGAAGGGACATTGGGGGGGGGAGAAGGGACATTGGGGGGGAGAATGGACATTGGGGGAGAAGGGACATTGGGGGGAGAATGGACATTGGGGGAGAAGGGATATTGGGGGAGAAGGGACATTGGGGAGAGAAGGGACATTGGGGGAGAATGGACATTGGGGAGAGAAGGGACATTGGGGTTAGAAGGGACATTGGGGGAGAAGGGACATTGGGGGGAGAAGGGACATTGGGGGGAGAAGGGACATTGGGGGGAGAAGGGACATTTGGGAGAGAAGGGACATTGGGGAGAGAAGGTACATTGGGGAGAGAAGGGACATTGGGGGAGAATGGACATTGGGGGAGAAGGGACATTGGGGGGAGAATGTACATTGGGGGAGAAGGGACATTGGGGGGAGAAGGGACATTGGGGGGAGAAGGGACATTTGGGAGAGAAGGGACATTGGGGAGAGAAGGGACATTGGGGAGAGAAGGGACATTGGGGGAGAATGGACATTGGGGAGAGAAGGGACATTGGGGAGAGAAGGGACATTGGGGGGAGAAGGGACATTGGGGGGAGAAGGGACATTGGGGGGAGAATGGACATTGGGGGGAGACGGGACATTGGGGGGGAGAAGGGATATTGGGGGATAATGGACATTGGGGGAGAAGGGACATTGGGGGAGAAGGGACATTGGGGGGAGAATGTACATTGGGGGGAGAAGGGACATTGGGGGGAGAAGGGACATTGGGGGGAGAAGGGACATTGGGGAGAGAAGGGACATTGGGGAGAGAAGGTACATTGGGGAGAGAAGGGACATTGGGGGGAGACGGGACATTGGGGGATAATATACATTGGGGGAGAAGGGACATTGGGGGGAGACAGGACATTGGGGGGGGAGAAGGGACATTGGGGGAGAATGGACATTGGGGGAGAAGGGACATTGGGGGGGAGAATGGACATTGGGGGAGAAGGGATATTGGGGGAGAAGGGACATTGGGGAGAGAAGGGACATTGGGGGGAGAAGGGACATTGGGGAGAGAAGGGACATTGGGGGAGAATGTACATTGGGGAGAGAAGGGACATTGGGGAGAGAAGGGACATTGGGGGAGAATGGACATTGGGGGAGAAGGGACATTGGGGGAGAAGGGACATTGGGGGAGAAGGGACATTGGGGGGAGAAGGGACATTGGGGAGAGAAGGGACATTGGGGAGAGAAGGGACATTGGGGAGAGAAGGGACATTGCGGGAGAATGTACATTGGGGAGAGAAGGGACATTGGGGGGAGAAGGGACATTGGGGAGAGAAGGGACATTGGGGGGAGACGGGACATTGGGGGGAGAAGGGACATTTGGGAGAGAAGGGACATTGGGGAGAGAAGGTACATTGGGGAGAGAAGGGACATTGGGGGAGAAGGGACATTGGGGGAGAATGGACATTGGGGAGAGAAGGGACATTGGGGGAGAAGGGACATTGGGGGGAGAAGGGACATTGGGGGGAGAAGGGACATTGGGGGATAATGGACATTGGGGGGAGACGGGACATTGGGGGGGAGAAGGGACATTGGGGGAGAATGGACATTGGGGGAGAAGGGACATTGGGGGGAGAATGTACATTGGGGGAGAAGGGACATTGGGGGGAGAAGGGACATTGGGGGGAGAAGGGACATTTGGGAGAGAAGGGACATTGGGGAGAGAAGGTACATTGGGGAGAGAAGGGACATTGGGGGAGAATGGACATTGGGGGATAATGGACATTGGGGAGAGAAGGGACATTGGGGGAGAAGGGACATTGGGGGGAGAAGGGACATTGGGGGGAGAAGGGATATTGGGGGAGAATGGACATTGGGGGAGAAGGGACATTGGGGGAGAAGGGACATTGGGGGGAGAATGTACATTGGGGGGAGAAGGGACATTGGGGGGAGAAGGGACATTTGGGAGAGAAGGGACATTGGGGAGAGAAGGGACATTAGGGAGAGAAGGTACATTGGGGAAAGAAGGGACATTGGGGGGAGACGGGACATTGGGGGGGAGAAGGGACATTGGGGGAGAATATACATTGGGGGAGAAGGGACATTGGGGGGAGAATGGACATTGGGGGGAGAAGGGACATTGGGGGAGAAGGGACATTGGGGGGAGACAGGACATTGGGGGGAGAAGGGACATTTGGGAGAGAAGGGACATTGGGGAGAGAAGGTACATTGGGGAGAGAAGGGACATTGGGGGAGAATGGACATTGGGGGAGAATGGACATTGGGGAGAGAAGGGACATTGGGGTGAGAAGGGACATTTGGGAGAGAAGGGACATTGGGGAGAGAAGGTACATTGGGGAGAGAAGGGACATTGGGGGAGAATGGACATTGGGGGAGAATGGACATTGGGGAGAGAAGGGACATTGGGAGAGAAGGGACATTGGGGGGAGAAGGGACATTGGGGGGAGAATGGACATTGGGGGGAAAAGGGACATTGGGGGGAGAATGGACATTGGGGAGACGGGACATTGGGGGGGAGAAGGGACATTGGGGGAGAATGGACATTGGGGGAGAAGGGACATTGGGGTGAGAATGTACATTGGGGGGAGAAGGGACATTGGGGAGAGAAGGTACATTGGGGAGAGAAGGGACATTGGGGGAGAATGGACATTGGGGGAGAATGTACATTGGGGGAGAAGGGACATTGGGGGGAGAAGGGACATTGGGGAGAGAAGGGACATTGGGGGGAGAAGGGACATTTGGGAGAGAAGGGACATTGGGGAGAGAAGGGACATTGGGGAGAGAAGGGACATTGGGGGAGAATGGACATTGGGGGAGAATGGACATTGGGGAGAGAAGGGACATTGGGGGGAGAAGGGACATTGGGGGAGAATGGACATTGGGGGAGAAGGGACATTGGGGGAGAAGGGACATTGGGGGGAGAAGGGACATTGGGGGGAGAAGGGACATTGGGGAGATAAGGGACATTGGGGGGAGAATGGACATTGGGGGAGAAGGGACATTGGGGAGAGAAGGAACATTGGGGGGAGAAGGGACATTGGGGGGAGAAGGGACATTGGGGGGAGAAGGGATATTGGGGGGAGAAGGGACATTGGGGCGAGAAGGGACATTGGGGGGAGAAGGGACATTGGGGAGAGAAGGGACATTGGGGGGAGACGGGACATTGGGGGGAGAAGGGACATTTGGGAGAGAAGGGACATTGGGGAGAGAAGGTACATTGGGGAGAGAAGGGACATTGGGGGAGAATGGACATTGGGGGAGAATGGACATTGGGGAGAGAAGGGACATTGGGGGAGAAGGGACATTGGGGGGAGAAGGGACATTGGGGGGAGAAGGGACATTGGGGGATAATGGACATTGGGGGGAGACGGGACATTGGGGGGGAGAAGGGACATTGGGGGAGAATGGACATTGGGGGAGAAGGGACATTGGGGGGAGAATGTACATTGGGGGAGAAGGGACATTGGGGGGAGAAGGGACATTGGGGGGAGAAGGGACATTTGGGAGAGAAGGGACATTGGGGAGAGAAGGTACATTGGGGAGAGAAGGGACATTGGGGGAGAATGGACATTGGGGGATAATGGACATTGGGGAGAGAAGGGACATTGGGGGAGAAGGGACATTGGGGGGAGAAGGGACATTGGGGGGAGAAGGGATATTGGGGGAGAATGGACATTGGGGGAGAAGGGACATTGGGGGAGAAGGGACATTGGGGGGAGAATGTACATTGGGGGGAGAAGGGACATTGGGGGGAGAAGGGACATTTGGGAGAGAAGGGACATTGGGGAGAGAAGGGACATTAGGGAGAGAAGGTACATTGGGGAGAGAAGGGACATTGGGGGGGAGAAGGGACATTGGGGGGGAGAAGGGACATTGGGGGAGAATATACATTGGGGGAGAAGGGACATTGGGGGGAGAATGGACATTGGGGGGAGAAGGGACATTGGGGGAGAAGGGACATTGGGGGGAGACAGGACATTGGGGGGAGAAGGGACATTTGGGAGAGAAGGGACATTGGGGAGAGAAGGTACATTGGGGAGAGAAGGGACATTGGGGGAGAATGGACATTGGGGGAGAATGGACATTGGGGAGAGAAGGGACATTGGGGGAGAAGGGACATTGGGGGGAGAATGGACATTGGGGGGAAAAGGGACATTGGGGGGAGAATGGACATTGGGGAGACGGGACATTGGGGGGGAGAAGGGACATTGGGGGAGAATGGACATTGGGGGAGAAGGGACATTGGGGTGAGAATGTACATTGGGGGGAGAAGGGACATTGGGGAGAGAAGGTACATTGGGGAGAGAAGGGACATTGGGGGAGAATGGACATTGGGGGAGAATGTACATTGGGGGAGAAGGGACATTGGGGGGAGAAGGGACATTGGGGAGAGAAGGGACATTGGGGGGAGAAGGGACATTTGGGAGAGAAGGGACATTGGGGAGAGAAGGAACATTGGGGGGAGAAGGGACATTGGGGGGAGAAGGGACATTGGGGGGAGAAGGGACATTGGTGGGGAGAAGGGACATTGGGGGGAGTAGGATTGTGTGAGACTCATACTGTCACTGGTGTTAACTCCAAAGACAAGCCTCTAGCACCCATATGGGCTGGTGAGGGAGAGGGAGGAGGCCTCTCTGTTAACTCCAAGACAAGGAGGAGAAGGAGGAGGAAGAGGTGGAGGAAGAGGAGGATGAGGAAGAGGAGGAGGAAGAGGTGGAGGAGGCGGAGGAGAAGGAAGAGGAGGGGGAGGAGGAGGAAGATGAGGAGGAAGAGGAGGAGGCGGAGGAGAAGGAAGAGGAGGGGGTGGCCCCGGAGTCCCTCTGTTAACTCTTAGCTCATTACTGGGTTTGGCAAGAGACGAGGGATGACAACATTGTGCCATGTTTAATTCCTCTCCCATCTCTTCCCATTGCCCTCTGGGGGATCTGTTTTCCAGACATATATCTGTGTGGCTGACACGCTGAGTGGGAACGCTACAAACAAACAATATGGCAATTTACAGCCTTGGAGAGAGATTTTCCACTGAGCAGAGTGAGCCTGTCAGTGTAATGACAGACTGCGTGTGTGTCAGGGTGGTGTGTGTGTGTGTGTGTGTGTGTGTGTGTGTGTGTGTGTGTGTGTGTGTGTGTGTGTGTGTGTGTGTGTGTGTGTGTGTCAGGGTGGTGTGTGTGTGTGTGTGTCAGGGTGGTGTGTGTGTGTCAGGGTGTGTGTCAGGGTGGTGTGTGTGTGTGTCAGTGTGGTGTGTGTGTGTCAGTGTGTGTGTCAGGGTGGTGTGTGTGTGTGTGTGTCAGGGTGGTGTGTGTCTGTGTGTCAGGGTGTGTGTCAGGGTGGTGTGTGTGTGTGTCAGTGTGGTGTGTGTGTGTCAGTGTGTGTGTCAGGGTGGTGTGTGTGTGTGTGTGTCAGGGTGGTGTGTGTGTCAGTGTGTGTGTCAGGGTGGTGTGTGTGTGTCGGTGTGGTGTGTGTGTGTCAGTGTGTGTGTCAGGGTGGTGTGTGTGTGTCAGGGTGCTGGTATCATGGTATTAACCTGTGGTTGGTGAGTACAGTAGTACGGGGTAACAAGGTTATCGACCAGCTCAATGAAACCCTCTGTGGTCCTGATTACACATTCTAAACACAAACCAGATGAGGAAACTATGTCCCCCTCTCCTCTCCTCTCCTCTCCTCTCCCCTCCCCTCCTCTCCTCTCCTCTCCTCTCCTCCGCTCCTCTCCTCCCCTCTCCGCTCCTCTCCTCCCCTCTCCGCTCCCATCTCCTCTCTCCCCTCCCCTCCCCTCCCTCCTCTCCTCTCCTCTCCTCGTCTCCTCCTCCTCCCCTCTCTCCTCTCCTCTCCACTCCACTCCACTCCACTCCACTCCTATCCCCTCCTCTCCTCTCCTCTCCTCTCCCTCCTCCTCTCCTCTCCTCTCTCCCCTCCCTCCTCTCCTCTCTCCTCTCCTCTCCTCTCCTCTCCACTCCACTCCACTCCTATCCCCTCCTCTCCTCTCCTCTCCTCTCCTCTCCTCTCCTCTCCTCTCCTCTCCTCTCCTCTCCTCCCTCTACTCCTCCCCTCTCCGTATGGTAACTGGGGTTTGATGCTAATCAGCAAACTGAATTGTGAATTTGAGGCTGACTGCAGATCTCAGTAAACAACGGCCGACGACAACATAAACACACTCTGATTCAGATTGTTAAAAATAGATGCAGATTATTATGGGATGGACTCTTCGGGATAGCCGATGAGAAGCATATGTGGGGTAGGCCGAGCCAGGCGAGAACAATAAACTGTTCTCTAGGAGTTAACAATTATTCTCTGAATTAAATGTCTGTGCAGTTTATTATCTAGGCCCCTTGGTGAGATACTGTAGTGGTACGTCCCAAAAGGGAACCTATTCCCTACATTAGTGCACTACTTTTGACCCAAAGCCCCTCTACACACATACCTAACAAAGTGATTGTAAAGTGATTAATACTCGAGGTAACACGTTGAATTATCGTCAAATCACCTCGAGCCACTGGTTCTAAGTGAAGCCATTATCTGTTGCTAAGGAACCCAACAGAACAGGGCCTGCTGGTCCAGGAGAGGTCGAGTTGAGTAACGTGATAGACGAGGCCAATCCCTTAACGGTGGAACACTAAACCGTACGAACGTGTGGAGATCTGAGAGGGTTTGATCGGTATATAATCCAATATGGTGAAACGTCTTTATCTGGGCCTATCAGAGAGCGAGGTGGAGATATTACCATATTGCTTATCAAAATGCTGTCAAATCCTCTCAGATCTCCACAAGTACGTAGGGTTTAGGGTTTAGATGTCCATTTGGGATTGGGCCCTGCAGAGTTCTCCTCTGGACGTTTTAACAAGGTGGAGCTGATAAGGAATGAGGGGGGAGGGAGGGGGGGGGTATCCCCCCTTCTGACTCAGACAATTTTAGATTTTTTTAAACACCTGTAACTGCCATTTTCTACAATCTAGATCTTAAACCAGGGGTGTCAAACTCATTTTGCCCCGGGGGCCGTATTCGGTGTTCAACGAGGTACGGAGGGCCGCACTGATTTAAAAATATATATTTCCTCGCTGTTAAAAACCATAAAAATGGTCGTCTATCCATGTGGTTTCTGGACTTGTCGACGCTCCCTGACTGTCTCGTTTCCCCGTCGGTGATGATTAGCAGCTGGACAGACACTGTATGAAGGTGGGTCCATCACATCTACACTGTTTCCATTTTACTTTCAGTCATTTCAAACTATATTGAGTTTGTTTCCCTGTCCCCCCTATCCCCCTCAAAGAAAAGTATAATTAATATATATATACTGTATATATTTAAGCAATAATGCCCGAGGGGGTGTGGGTATATGGCCAATATATCACGGCTAAAGGTTCTTCTGTTCTTGCACACGACACACCGCGGAGTGCCTGGACACAGCCCTTAGCCGTGGTGTATTGGTCATATACCACAACCCCCCAAGGTGCCTTATTGTTATTATAAACTGGTTACCAACGTAATTAGAGCAGTAAAAATTCATGTTTTGTCAAAGCTGTGGTGTTCGGTCTGATATATTTATTAATTTAACCTTTGTTTAAAAGGGAAGTCAGTTAAGAACAAATTCTTATTTACAATGACGGCCTACACCGGCCAAACCCAGACGACGCTGGGGGCAATTGTGCGTCGCCCTATGGGGCTCTCAATCACGGCCGGGTTGTGATACAGCCTGGATTCGAACCAGGGTGTTTGTAGTGATGCCTCTAGGACTGAGACACAGTGCCTTAGACCGATGCACCACTCGGGAACTCATATGTACCACGGCTGTCAGCCAATCAGCATTCAGGGATTGAACCGCCCAGTTTATAAACACTGAACCTGGAATGTGTTATTCTGTTCTGAAATAAAGAATCTCCATCACACACATCCCCCCCCCCCCCCCCCCCTCCAGCCCCTCCCCAGCCCCTCCAGCTCCTGCCCCCCCAGCCCCTCCCGGCCCCCCCCAGCCCCCCCCCAGCCCCTCCCAGCCCCTCCCGGCCCCCAACATGAGGCCTTGAGCTGGGCTAGCAGAGTGGGGGGGTTGAGCCCCGTTCCTCCAGGCCCCCCCGGCCCCCCCCGCCCCCCCCCAACATGAGGCCTTGAGCTGGGCTAGCAGAGTGGGGGGGTTGAGCCCCGTTCCTCCAGGCTGCCCCGGCCCCCCCCAGCCCCTCCCGGCCCCCCCCAGCACCCCAACATGAGGCCTTGAGCTGGGCTAGCAGAGTGGGGGCCCCGTTCCTCCAGGCCTGCCTGTCTCAGCCTCCTCTCCTCCTCCTGTGGGCCAAAGACATCCTCGTTCCCACACCTCCGCACGCCAAGCCCTAAAGTATACACTCTAATTCCTGGGCCCACTGCCGCACTGCGCCGCTCACCCACAGGGGACACACATTTATTTACTCAGCACAGTTTGTCTTCACTCATCAGAGAGACCCAAACATACAGAGAGAGAGAGAGAGAGAGAGAGAGGGGGGGAGAGAGAGGGGGGAGAGAGAGAGATAGAGAGAGAGGAAGGGAGGGAGAGAGAGAGAGAGGAAGGGAGGGAGAGAGAGGGAGAGAGAGAGGGAGAGAGAGAGGGGGGGGGGGAGAGAGGGGGGGAGAGAGAGCGGGGAGAGAGAGAGATAGAGAGAGAGGAAGGGAGGGAGAGAGAGAGAGAGGAAGGGAGGGAGAGAGAGGGAGAGAGAGAGGGAGGGGGGGAGGAGAGAGAGGGGGGAGAGAGAGGAAGGGAGGGAGAGAGAGAGAGAGGGAGGGGGGGAGGAGAGAGAGGGGGGAGAGAGAGAGAGAGGAGGGGAGAGAGGGGAGATAGAGGAAGGGAGGGAGAGAGAGAGAGGAAGGGAGGGAGAGAGAGAGGGGAGGGAGAGAGAGGAGGGGAGGGAGAGAGAGGAGGGGAGGGAGAGAGAGAAGGGGAGGGAGAGAGAGAGAGAGGAGGGAGAGAGAGAGAGGAGGGAGAGATGAGGGTGGGAGGGTGTTTGGGGGTTGCTGACTTATCAAAACAGCTCCTGCATTCTTGCTCAATCAGCCGGCGTCCCGGAGGACTAAACACTTCTACCTCTGTTTGGACTCTGGTAAACACTGACAAGTGGTCTGTCAGGGGCCTTACCACCTGCCTGCCTTACCGCCTGCCTGTCCCTCCTCTGCCTGCCTGCCGCCTTTATACTTTACCGCCTGCATGCCCCTCTGCCTGCCTTACCGCCTGCATGCCCCTCTGCCTGCCTTACCGCCTGCATGCCCCTCTGCCTGCCTTACCAACTGCCTGTCCCTCCCCTGCCTGCCTTACCGCCTGTCTGTCCCTCCTCTGCCTGCCTTACCGCATGCATGCCCCTCTGCCTGCCTTACCGCCTGTTTGTCCCTCCCCTGCCTGCCTTACCGCCTGTGTGTCCCTCCTCTGCCTGCCTTACCGCCTGTTTGTCCCTCCTCTGCCTGACTTACCGCCTGTGTGTCCCTCCTCTGCCTGCCTTACCGCCTGTATGTCCCTCCTCTGCCTGCCTTACCGCCTGTATGTCCCTCCTCTGCCTGCCTTACCGCATGCATGTCCCTCCTCTGCCTGCCTTACCGCCTGTTTGTCCCTCCTCTGCCTGCCTTACCGCATGCATACCCATCTGTCTGCCTGCATGCCCCTCTGCCTGCCTTACCGCCTGCATACCCATCTGTCTGCCTGCATGCCCTTCTGCCTGCCTGCCTGCCCCTCTCCACCCCTCTCCAATGTTTCCATGTGATCACACATGCCCCCCAGGGTAGAGCAGACCTCGTTACCCCCCCAGGGTAGAGCAGACCTCGTTACCCCCCCAGGGTAGAGCAGACCTCGTTACCCCCCCAGGGTAGAGCATACCTCGTTACCCCCCCAGGGTAGAGCAGACCTCGTTACCCCCCCAGGGTAGAGCAGACCTCGTTACCCCCCCAGGGTAGAGCAGACCTCGTTACCCCCCCAGGGTAGAGCAGACCTCGTTACCCCCCCAGGGTAGAGCAGACCTCGTTACCCCCCCAGGGTAGAGCAGCCCTCGTCCCCCCCCAGGGTAGAGCAGACCTCGTTACCCCCCCAGGGTAGAGCAGCCCTCGTCCCCCCCCAGGTTAGAGCAGACCTCGTTACCCCCCCAGGGTAGAGCAGCCCTCGTTACCCCCCCAGGGTAGAGCAGACCTCGTTACCCCCCCAGGGTAGAGCAGACCTCGTTACCCCCCCAGGGTAGAGCAGCCCTCGTCCCCCCCCAGGGTAGAGCAGCCCCGGGTGTTTCTCTGAAGCAGAGTACATATCCAGGTTCTTGTTTCCTCCAGATGAAGAGGTCTGGAACGGCAGGTTTATACTCAGAGTTCCACTCATCAAACGGACATCAAGTCTGCCGTGTTTAGTTCTGTTTAGTAGGAGAACAAACCTGACCAGGTTTTTCCACAGAATGTTAAACCCTCTCCGACCAAACACAACAGCATTCCTCCACCAACACAGCCAATCACACACCATGTTGACATCGCCGCTCAGGACCGACACAAAACAACTAGGATTTGAGTTAGAAATGATAAATCACGTACAGCTACATGTAAACACGTGACTTCATGAGGCACGGCACCCTGGGTAAAACATCCACTTTATACTGCACTTAGTGTGTGTGTGTGTGTGTGTCTGCCTCCGTGTGTGTGTGTGTGTGTGTGTGTGTGTGTGTGTGTGTGTGTGTGTGTGTGTGTGTCTAACCTCGGTGGGGGACCCAAAATCAGCGGAGGGGGAGCAGGTGCTGGTGTCTGGGAGAGCGGTGCCTGCGCTGGAGCGGACGGGGGAGGAGGGGGCCGGCCCAGTGGGGGGTTCTGGGATAGTGGAGGCCTGACGCAGGACGCCCCTCTTCTCCAGACGGGTCCACGTTGAACTCCACGACAGGAACAACTCATACAGCAACTGGACCTGAAAGAGAAGGAGGGAGAGACATCTGTAATTACTCATTCAACTGCATTTCACCTTGAAAGGTCAGCAGCCATCAGAACAGAACAGAACAGAACAGAACAGGAACAGAACAGAACAGAACAGAGCAGAACAGAACAGAGCAGAGCAGAACAGAACAGAACAGAACAGAACAGAGCAGAGCAGAGCAGAGCAGAACAGAACAGAGCAGAGCCGAACAGAACAGAACAGAGCAGAACAGAACAGAACAGAGCAGAAGAGAACAGAACAGAACAGAGCAGGAACAGAGCAGAGCAGAACAGAGCAGAACAGAACAGAGCAGAACAGAACAGAGCCGAACAGAAGAGCAGAGCAGAACAGAGCAGAACAGAACAGAGCAGAGCCGAACAGAACAGAGCAGAGCCGAACAGAACAGAGCCGAACAGAACAGAACAGAGCAGAGCAGAACAGAACAGAGCAGAGCCGAACAGAACAGAACAGAACAGAGCAGAACAGAACAGAACAGAACAGGAACAGAACAGAACAGAGCAGAACAGAACAGAGCAGAGCCGAACAGAACAGAGCAGAGCCGAACAGAACAGAGCAGAGCAGAACAGAACAGAGCAGAGCCGAACAGAACAGAACAGAGCAGAACAGAACAGAGCAGAGCCGAACAGAACAGAGCAGAGCAGAACAGAACAGAACAGAGCAGAACAGAACAGAACAGAGCAGAAGAGAACAGAACAGAACAGAGCAGGAACAGAGCAGAGCAGAACAGAGCAGAACAGAACAGAGCAGAACAGAACAGGAACAGAACAGAGCCGAACAGAACAGAACAGAGCAGAAGAGAACAGAACAGAACAGAGCAGGAACAGAGCAGAGCAGAACAGAGCAGAA
This sequence comes from Salvelinus alpinus, assembly GCF_045679555.1. Lineage (NCBI taxonomy): Eukaryota > Metazoa > Chordata > Actinopteri > Salmoniformes > Salmonidae > Salvelinus > Salvelinus alpinus. The sequence goes on along the minus strand of NC_092089.1, from coordinate 5,773,767 downwards.
CAGAACAGAGCAGAACAGAACAGGAACAGAACAGAGCCGAACAGAACAGAGCAGAGCAGAGCAGAGCAGAACAGAGCAGAACAGAACAGAGCAGAACAGGAACAGAACAGAGCAGAACAGAGCAGAACAGAGCAGAACATAACAGAGCAGAACAGAACAGAGCAGAACAGAGCAGAACAGAGCAGAACAGAACAGAGCAGAGCAGAACAGAGCAGAACAGAACAGAGCAGAACAGAACAGAGCCGAACAGAACAGAGCAGAACAGAGCAGAACAGAGCAGAACAGAGCAGAACAGAACAGAACAGAGCAGAGCAGAGCAGAACAGAGCAGAACAGAACAGAGCAGAACAGAGCAGAACAGAGCAGAACAGAACAGGAACAGAACAGAGCCGAACAGAACAGAGCAGAACAGAGCAGAACAGAACAGAGCAGAGCAGAACAGAGCAGAGCAGAACAGAACAGAGCAGAGCAGAACAGAGCAGAGCAGAGCAGAGCAGAACAGAACAGGAACAGAACAGAGCCGAACAGAACAGAGCAGAACAGAGCAGAACAGAACAGAGCAGAACAGAGCAGAACAGAACAGAGCCGAACAGAACAGAGCAGAGCAGAACAGAGCAGAACAGAACAGAGCAGAACAGGAACAGAACAGAGCCGAGCAGAACAGAGCAGAACAGAACAGAGCAGAACAGAACAGGAACAGAACAGAGCCGAACAGAACAGAGCAGAACAGAGCAGAACAGAACAGAGCATAACAGAGCAGAACAGAACAGAGCAGAGCAGAACAGAGCAGAACAGAACAGAGCAGAGCAGAACAGAGCAGAACAGAACAGAG